>NW_018220605.1:66574-82517 GCF_001263595.1 Phalaenopsis equestris
GCCGGGTGGGGGGTTCTATACATTTGGGTGCCCGAGTAGCCTTTGTGGACCCTCGAGAAAAAATACAGCCGAGTCTAGTCCCATACGAGTGCTTGCGGTCCCCCTCATCCGAATCTTTTTTTTTGTTTTATCGAAGCTTTGAAACAGGGCACTCGTGTTACTTTTCATTTCTTTCGGGATTTCCTCAGGTTTTTTGATGATTTTCTTTTACTTGAGTCTTTTTCTTTGATTCTCTCGAGTTTTCTGCTCTCGAGTTTTCCGTCATGAGTCGTTGTTACACTCTTCTTCGGATTTCTTGGATGACGTTTTCTTCCAGACTTTGCTTTTGAGATGCATTTAGGCTTGTCATACTTAAGGAACCATACTTAAGGAACATCGGATCTCACGGGCGTACAGGTTTGCTTTGCATTTTTTCAGTATTTTATTTTCCTATTTTCATATCTGCTACTATAATGTATAGCATGTCATATTATCTTGTTTTCTACCTGCTATTGTTCTTCATGTACAGTATGTTATATCATTTATGTTCCTACCTGCTACCGTACCGTACAACATGTTATATTATTTATGTTTTTGTCTGCTACTGTTCTTCCTGTATAGCATGTTATACTACCTGCTACCGTACCGTACAACATGTTATACTATTCCTGTTTCTATTCGCTACTGTTCTACATGCATCCTACTGTTTGTCCTGTATTACACATTTTATATTATGTACAACCATATGGCCGTTTGATTTGACACCATTACTGAACACCCTAGAAAACTTAAACTCGTCACGTCGGGGAGCTTGGGACTAGCGCGGTGAGCAAGAATAATTCTAATCTCATATGCAACTGCTCAAATTCACTGAAAACTTGTAAAAAGTAAAAGTACAAAGTGCTTGAACATAAGTTGTTAAAACTCCAAATCAAGATTAAAACAAGTCTCACAAACCATATCTAGAGGTAAGAATCTAGCATAAACGCCTACAAAAACCTAATAATTGGTCTCATGCACGGGATACAGAATTATAATTAATATAATGAAAAAATAACGGCTAACCCAAGCTCTTTCAAGCCATAAAACAAAATATTACAACATAAATGAATAGTTTAGAAGTTTTTTGTTTACTTAAATTATTGGCTTGGCTTGTTTGTTGTTTGGGCCAATAAGACAAATGAGATCATGTAATTTTCAAAAATAAACAAAAATAGCAAAGGCTTTAAACAGAAGATAAAGGAGTCAAATACAGACATATATGTTCCAACATAAAAGATCTATTTGAGGTAGTTTTCTCACAAGTTTCTTTTTAAAATTGCTACCACATATCTGTTTGGTTATTGTCTTTTTTATGTTTCTCAAAAGTTTTCATGGTGAGAACTTTTGAGAATGAGAACTTTTGAGAACCAGATATCCTAAAGTACGGTAATAGTAAAAAAGTTGCTATTCAATTTTTCAAATATAAATATATTTATAATACCCACAATAATTTTTTAAGAAAAAAAAAGTTATTTTCCCACAACAGCTTTACAATCAAATTTACAAAAAAAAATTACAGCCATCCCAAATAAACCTTAAGAGTGAATGTTTATCTCTACCACCATTCCATATTACACTTAATGTGGTTTTGAGTGATTATTACATGCTTTAAAAGGTTTCCTTTATGGAACAAACAACAACAACAACAACAACAAAACCTTTATCCCACTAAGTGGGGTTGTCTACATGAATCCTCTTTCTCCATTGTGTTCTATTCAGTGTCAAACTTCAGTTAGTTCTAATAAATTAAGATCAATTTTTATACCTGCCTAAATCTTCCTAGGTCTACCTCTGCATTTCTTAAAATAAGTTGAATATAAAACATCTACTCTTCTAATCGGATCAAAGTACAAACCTGCTAACTTAATTAAGTAGTTGAAAGAAAATCCCTCCACGATATAAGCCTGCTAATTTAACTGAGTGACTAGTTGACATGATATTCCAATAATTGAATTCGCCGACTAAAAGCCTAGTGATGTCAAAGAATCTCAATGAAGCTCAAACAATTCCCCACACTTTTGCAATTTCTTCTAACCAATATTCAGATTATTATTTTCCGCAACTTTGATCTTCTTATGGCTATCTTAATTAGTTCCAAAACGAATATGCTTAGATATAGTATATCATATTTCACTGGCATTATCTAAAGAAAGATGTTCACACTAAGAGTGCTATATGAAAAAACTATATGATGAAAACATAAATTCAAATTTTATAAAATGTAAGTAGGCAAGCGAAATTGTATAGCTCTGAGTCTTGAACGTAACGAAGCCATAGGTAGTTAAGTTGAACATGGGCAGAATGAGAAGCTATGATAGATGAGAGGTAATGCTAGCAATAAAAGATTAATAAATGATTATATTACATAAATGGCAGTGGTAGCATCCCATAAAAATAAAAAGTGAAAAATAGACTTAGTCAATAGGACAATTGTGGTGAAAGACAAAAGATGCACCAATCAGAGCGGCTGATAAAAGAAATGTTAGAGGGCTATGAAAAAAGTAAAAAGAAGTATTTAGATACATGAACATGCAAAATAAAAGTATGGCACAACATGCAGTAATCAGCATTGGCAAATCGAGAATCAGAAATCCTGAAGCCGAGCTGAATAATTGGGTATACCCTATGATAATAATGATTTTTGTTAACTTTACTTTTTTATTATTATTTTAGATAACTTGAAGCAAAGTTGTACTGCAATAATCATACCCTTCCTTGGCATGATCTCAACATTTGCATTTAAAGGATCTTCTCTAATGAGAAAACCTATGGCTTCTAATGAGGCGAAGAATAACCATAGCTAAAGCTGCCAAACCTTAAAGTCACAAAATAGAGAACTTATGGAATGATTTCACTGTTATACTTAATAAGTTCACAAAACAGGCCATTGGATTATAAGATATGGGAAGAAAAATAACTAAAAGAACGACATCAAGATAACACAAAAATTACTTTGATTAAAAATATAAGGAATTAAACATTACTAAAAAAGAGGATTAAATGTAGATAAAAGTAAACGTGAAGTCAGAAGTATTGACTAGAGATATTAAACATATCTAATGACATCTCATCATCGCTTACAATTTATGGAATTTTTCAAGAAGCCAGTGCTCAAATATCATATGCATGATATATTATAAATGTGAAAGAAAGAAAATGTGCCAAAAAACTCTGTGAAAAAGATTCCTAAAAGAAACAAATGAGCATTTTTTCCCTCACACATCCAAATATCTGCTAACACGTCAAGCAAATTCATAACAAAAAAATAGTCTTAAATAACCATACATGTTATCCACAAAAGATCAGTATAATTCCATGACATGCAAACTGAAATACATAAAAACTACAAGCGGCTTCATCAAGCACATCTTTGGTGCAGCCTAACCTAATAGATTTTGAAAATGTAAATATGTGAAGCTCTAATTATCTCAGAAGAAATATTTAGGTGGATCATTTAAATAACAAGCACTCTGTTACACCAGCACCTTGACTTGAATCTTAGGGGTTTAAGATAGATCTCCTACCTCTCGAATTGTAATCGTTTATCTTTTATGCATTCAAGATTGTGTCGATTTATTTTGTTATCGGGGGAATAGAATCTATTATTTTTGTCCTACTTCTCGTGAAAATTTCTTGTTTCTATTAAACTAGAATCAAAGCATTTGAGGTTGCTGCTCCACTAAAAATCTTTGTCGTTTGCATTCGAGGTCATTGCTCCACTTCATATCATTCTGAAATTGTAGATGTGTCGCCTTTGTGAAAGAACCTCGCAATACAGTCGCGATTCGAGCTAGCAGGAAAGCCAATGATGAGATCACTGGTCGCATTTCTGACGAAACCTCACGGTATAGTCTTGACTGGATCTAGCTGGGAAGCCAACGACGGGATCATCGGTTGCTTTGGTGACCGAACCTCACAATACAGTCTCAATTTGAAACAGCTGGGAGCCAGCGATCTGCAAGAGCAGGCGGAGAAAAGCAGAGGACTTTGTAATTAGGTGATTTTAATATTGCAAGATATTCAGATGATGAAAATTTTTCTTCCATTGGATTTAGGGACCACTAAATTGATATTGAATATGAAATGGTTCAGTCCTTAGAAAAGACTAAGATGAATTAAAAACACCTAACAACTGAGTTCCGGGAGGAGACAAAGTAGTAGTGCTTTGTGGTGACCCTAACTTGTGCAAGACCATAGTGACACTGAAGACTATACTTAGGGTAATGCAGAACACAGGGTTGGGATTATAGATTGAGTTGCAATACATGGAAGAGACACATGACATGGAGTTGGCAGATAATTGTGGCACTGATCCTATAGCTCCTATAACATTTTGCAAAAAAATTTAGTTGCCACGTGGATTGTGATCTTGGAGGGAACACGAGCATGTGATAACCCTGAGACTAGAGTAGAACTGGACGTCTTCATTCCATATTCGGTTATAAACCCTATTCACAGTTAGAGTTGGAAGAATTCTGAGCTACCACAAGCTACAAGATTCTTGGCTGCTTCTTGTCGCAAGAGTAGAGGAACGCCTGAAAAGTCATAAAGATATTCTTGCTCTGAAGAAGCAACTAGATCTCCGAAGAGGCAAAAAGGCTAAGAGAAGCACCTCGAAGCCTACAAGGAGCTCTGGGAAAAGTTCGTAGGGTTGCTCTAGCTACTATCTAAACCGTGGCTACTCTAGTTGTCGAGAGAGATTCGGCAAGGCGCCTGAAAGGAATATTGCATGGAAGAATTGAGGAAGGATAGGTAGGGAAGAGCTCCGACAAGAAGATTCTAGCTAGAGAGCCTGCAGGAAGAGGGAGAATCGGCATGCGGGGAGAAGCAACGGCGAAGGAGGGTCTGCAACCTGCGGGAAGATAACCCGCAGCAAGGAAGAAGTGATTCTGAATGGCCTATAAGCTGACAGAGGAATTCTGGTTTGCCTCATAATTGGTTGCATGGTGATTTCGGCAGATAATCCCGACAAATGATGAACGCAGCTGGCCTGCAAGGAGAATTCATGTTGTAGGGAAGGGCATAAAAGGTTGTAGGGCAATTGTTGGGATTCTAGAAGCTATTTGAGGTGGCTGCTATCAACAGTTAATCAAGCTGGAGCCAGTAGAGAGGACTAGCAGATGAAGCCAAAGGCGAAGATGGTAGTCAAAGACAAAGCGGACAATTGCTTCCAAACAACGAGGTCGATTCATTTGAATGACGGAGATAAAGATGTCGTCGTAAGAAGACGACAACACTGTTCGAAGCGATCCCATATTAATTCGACACAGACGAAGCAGTGGACGTCTTAAGTCGAGGGTTATGTATCGTTCGAGGCAGACGAAGCAATGAGCAATCGACGCCTTAACTATGCAGTTGACCTGAACCTAGCAAACGAGGCTCTAATACCATGTAGAAAATCAGATTTTGTGTGGAAAAATTACTTGATCTCATTATTCACATGAAGGGTAAATAAATAGGTAAACCAATATCTCCTAAACTACAAACTTACCAAATATATCTAATCTAAATTAGAAAAGAAATAATTCTGAAATATAAAATAAAGAAACAAAAAGGGGAAAGGAAAAAACACAAATCAATAGGTTTCCAATTTAATCTCCAATCAAATCTCCCATAATATCTTGGATATATTGGTGGTTTATCCTATGAAACACTACTTAAAGCTTCTCAGAATTCCACAGTTAGTTATTATTTTTGGGTATGAATAGGGGTTAATATGTTTAGGGTTAAGATGTATGGCTATTGTCTTGAACCTGAGGGCTAGGGTTTAGGCAAGATCGCCTACATCTTGAATTCTAGGTGTTTATTTGTTATGTGTTTGGGATTGTATCATTTATTTTGATATTGATGGAATAGAATATAATATTTTTGCCCTAGTACCTGCGAAAATTTGTCTCATTCCTATCATATTCCTTCGAAAAATACGCACAAAGGATCTGCTAAACAAATGACTTTGCTCTTCTAGCTGGTCAACAACATTATTATCCAAGGAATATTTGCATACATTCTACTCAATTCTTATGTATTTACATACCTAAAACCTAAACTTCAATTTTTACATAATTTGTCACCATATGCATGAAAAGGTGTATTTCACTTTTTAAAAACTTAAAATGGTGTGATATGAAAATTTTGGGTGTTATAAATGTAAGCAACAAAGTTTAGTTGTTAGATATGTAAATACATGGGATTTGGGTGGTATGTATGTAAGTGCCCGTTAAGACTAAATTAAAGAGTCGTTGAGGAATCAATCCAAAAATAATAATAATAATAATAATAATATAGCTAATCAATATTTACTGAACCAGAGTTTTACCTTGGGTGCTGCAGCAATAATCCTTTTCTGTTGCACTAGATTGATCACCTCTTCATGAACAGCTCTTTTTTTCCTCATTATGTCAAGCAATTGATTGGAACTCTGAGATAAATTAAAAAAAATTTATGATGAGGATTATTAAGCGATAAAAAATTTATAAAAATTCCTCGCAATAATAGCATGCTTTCGTACAACAGATGCATAAGTAAGATCGCCATGTTAGCAATAAGAATCGTCTAAACAAGCAAGTTGTATTGCACAAAAGCTAAAATAAGGAACCAAAAGAATCCAAAAAATAGAATGAGAAATAAGTAAAAGATAGAATAGGCAATAGTAACATTCCCCATGGACAACATTATACATATCTATTCATCTATGAGCAACTACAGTTAAAAGTAAAGGTGCAGGTTAAGTGGGATAACTCAGCGCATTAGCAACCATAGCATAAGTTAATTGCATGAATAATATAAATAAGAGTGAAATTCTCATTCTGAGGTTTATGAACCAAACTTTTTTACTAAACCACCAAAAGTAATTCTTAATAGTAGCAACATCAAATCCCCAATCAAGCCATAGAATTCTTGTAGCGACGAATCAAAATAACAATAAATAGTTCAAATCAAATCTCTAGTCAATGTAGATTTTCAGATATAATATTTTATGATCCAATTTGGTATGGAATTATAAACAATAAGAATGTGCGAGAATAGAACTTGAGAATTGTGTTTTGGAGCAATTTGAAAGTGTTTACAGAAGTCACTGCTGAATAAAGAAACAATTTAGTAAAGATAAACAAACTATTTACTAGTACCTGTAAGTTTTTTGATTTGACAGCTTCTGCTTCTGCCTCTAAAATGGTTTTCTTTGGTCTGGATTGAAATCATTTGTTCAGAAGATAGATTAGTTATAAGCCTTGATGCAGATTGCAGAGCATAAAAAATAGTAACTAATTTCATATGAAAATCATTTGTTCAGAAGATAGATTAGTTCAGAGCATAAAAAATAGTAACTAATTTCATATGAAAAATAAAAAGAGGTGGCAGATAAGCATGCAACTAAAAGAGTCATAATGTATAAATGAAAAGGGTCATTTACATACATACTACCCAATTCCCATGTAATTACATATCTAATTTACATATCTAACACCTAAAATTTACTTGCTTACATTGACACCACCCAAATCTTTCATATCACAAAAAAAATACCAGACCTAAAATTTACTTGCTTACATTCACACCACCCAAAGGTTTCATATCACAAAAAAATAGCACCATTTTAACTTTTAAAAAGTTAAATGCATATCTTCATGCATAGGCAAGACTGTATGTAAAAATTAAGTTTGGCTGTTAGACATGTGAATACATAGGAATTGAGTGGTATGTATGTAAATCTTCCAAAATAGTAACTAATCTCAAATGACTAATCTCAAATGAAAAAAAAAAACTAATCTCAAATGAAAAAAAAAAGTTATTGCAGAAAAGTGCATAACTAAGAGAAAGATGTATAAATGAAAAAAAAATTATTTTCATCTAAAAAAACATTAACCTGTATGCTTTCAAACGCTCAGAAAAAGCACAAGCTACCAGTTCATTGGATCCCAATACATCCTTAAAAATTGGGTGAAGACCTTCATGACTTAAATCCTTTGCCCTCCTAATGGATTCTTTCGAAGGTAACGGTTTTGTCTTCGAATACAAACGAAATGCATTAGAGCAAGATTTCTGCAAAGCTATAAGTTCCGCAGACCCGTCAATAATCTCTTTCATCCTATCAGAAGCAAGATCCAAAATTGTCTGCGGAAATCGACCGTAAACTGTTTCTCCATTGGCAATTGCTCGATCGAGCTTTGAATAAACCCCATCCATATCACGAATAACCTCATCCTCCGTTGGAGCCGCTCTAAGAGGCTTTGAAAGAAAGAGATGAAGGTCTAACAGGTAAGGCATATCATCTGGTGTGACGAAAGAGTAAGCAGTGCCTGTTCTTCCTGCTCGAGCTGCACGGCCCACTCTATGAACAAAAATTTTAGGCTTTGGAGGAAAATCCCAGTTCACTACATTATCGAGTAAGGGGATGTCAAGTCCCCTGGCTGCAACATCGGTCACAATGAGCATCATCGTCTTCCTCGCCCTGAATTTGGAAATATGAATCTTTCGTGCATCCTGATCCATATCACCATATGAAACAGAAGGCTCAATGCCCTCTTCTCTAAATAGAGAATTTAGAAACTCCACATGGTGCTTTGTTGAAACGAAAATCAATGTTTGTTGATCAGAACTTATCACTTCCCTCACTAGATACAATAAAGCAGCAATCTTTTCTTCGTTCCGTAATGTGAAAAAATTGGTCTTGAGATCAGGACTGATTCGAGACTCCACATCGAGTCGGACAAGGTGAGGCTCGCGCAAGCCAGCCTTGGCAAAATCTGCAAGTGCACTAGGCAATGTAGCGCTGAAAAGTAAAGTTTGACGGGTGTCGCTTAATTGCAGCAATATTTTGTGTAGTTGTTCAGAAAATCCCATATCAAAGAGCGAATCAGCTTCATCAAATACTACATATTCTACTGATCGTAAAGTCATCCCCTCCACCTCAGATAGATGATGCATGAGCCGTCCCGGAGTTGCAATTATAATATCTGGACTTTGCGTTAATGTCTCAAATTGGTTTTCCATACTGTCTCCACCAACTAGCAAACAAGTGCGAAGATCTGCAATAATTTCATTGATCCCAATGTAGCAAACAGAACAAATTTGCTCAATTATAAAGGGAAAAACAGAAAGGAAAAACAAATTTGAACAAGGGAAATGAGAATGGGAGAGAGGAAACTCTGACCAGTATATCTTCCAAGCTCCTTGGTGAATTTTAAAGTCTGAATGGCAAGGTCTCTGGTTGGAGAGAGTATGAGAGCGCGAATGCCTGCTTGAGGTACATGATGGCGCAGGCGCTGAAGCATGGGGACGAGGAAAGCAGCCGTCTTTCCTGAACCTGTACGCGCCATGGCGACCACATCGGCACCTGCGAGGATCAGAGGCATCGTCTTGCGCTGAATCGGGGTCGGCACGCGGTAGCCCTTGCGCTTAACCCCCCGGTAAACCTCGGGACAGAGTCCTAACGATTCAAATCCCCCGGACTTGGCCTTCTTTAGTTGCTTCTGCTTGCGCTTAAGCTCCCCTTTTGAACTCACCCCCATCAAAGCTTCAGTTTCAGAATCAACAATCCGCCGCCCCATGATTCCACCCCCTCTGGCTTATTCAAGCGGCAGGTTTTGCTTCCCAGTTAGCTCTAATGGATACTGTATTGCGAGGATTAGGTCACGAAGGCGACGGTTTTGGTAAAGAGAATGGAAGGCGTTTGGGCGAAAGTGGGAGAAGGGGAGCGGTGTTGGCGAGGGTTTCGGGGAGAGGAGAAGAGGGGATGGGATTATTGCTTTAATTTAAGTTTAATTTAAGTTAATTTTATTTAATAAAATATCAAATTAATTATGATTACATAAACTTAGATGTGCTTTTTAATTATTATTTAATAAAAATACATCTTTTAAAATTTAAATTATTCAATAGATAATCAATTTAAAACATATTGCTAATTAATATAATTAATAATTAATTAAAGTTAAATAATTTTCTAATAAAGCATTAGTTCACTAAAAATTTTAATGAATAAATAGATTATTAAAAAATTAATTATTAATTAGTATAATTCAAAATAAAATTTAATATGTCATTAATAAATTATTTTTATAGAATATTGATGTATGGCACATATCTCCAAATAGTTTTCGAACATAAAATATTAAAATTTCGATTAAAGTTCATCCAAAATTTTGATTTCAGCAAACTTATAATCAAATTGATCAACTTAACGAGAGGGACCCAACTATATCAAAATCAATCTAATCTTAGTTGTCTCAAATTGAGATCAAGCTGTTAAACTACTTCTGAAACCTTGACAAACATATTTAGAACGACAAACTAATTATGAATATGACATGTTTGTAGTCAAATCGCGAGTCTCGATAAAATGAATCCAACGAGCATGAGATCGTTCAATTCTAAAATCATTAAGGCACTGAAATGTCCATTGAATGTCGTCTGATCAAGGGAATTTCGTTGGATCGTCTGACAAAAAATTGATTTATTTCTTATTTGCAACATGTAATCTATAAATATAGTTCTAACCCCTTCATGAGAGAAAACCTAGACTCTGATCATGAGCAAGATAATAGTCTGTAGAAGAGGAGTTATTAGGTGCTGACTCTGCACATAGGGATTTCATCATTTTTTTGTCATATTAGTTGTATTGATACAACCAATGCAACGAAATATACATGTATATACATTGCACCTAATAATTGCTCGTAGAAGAAGGAATTGTGGCCCAACATCCTGCACAACAGGTCCAACTAATATCGGTTGTCGTAGTTGCCTTCGGTTGCTACTGTAGATTTCGGCTACCACCGCTTCCAACCAACTTCGATTGGTGTTGTCACCTCTGACCAACTCCGACCAACTTCTCTAACCATCTCTGGTCACCGTCGTCTATCGCCCCCAGCTGGCCCTTGTTGACCATCATCGGGCATCACCCGCTCCCTACTGCATGGAAATAAGTTATCCTGCGCCATTACGTTGTAATCCGAGAAATTACATAACACTTTCTTGATTATGGAGCAAGGGGTTGTACGTGTAATCACCAACTTGCAGTAAAACATTTCGTCTGGGCAAGGCCTCGCGATTTTTCCCTTTTCGAATTTTCCACAAAAATTTTTTTGAGTCTTTGTTGATTATCTTCTTCTCATATGAGCTTGTGATGGATTCTCGTTTAAATCGTGAGGTCGAGTATCTCTGACTATACAACCTAGGACAGGTCGTACAACCTACATGAATTATACTTAACTGTTTCCACTGTATGCTACAGTCATGGATTGAACGTGCTTCGACTAACAACCTAAAAAAGGTCAAGCCCAAGAGAGAAGACTCTATGGGAAGATACCTTACTCTTAGAAGACGAGCCTAGGAGGCAATTCTAAATGAAAAGATATAATATCTCTAGAAGTTAAGTCTATGAGCCAAGAGGCAAGACTCAATGAGAAGATGTCATAACTCTGGAAGACAAGCTCATAGGCATGTATTGATGGGGATATACTGCACCCTAAATGTCTAGTTCGAGAAACAAAACTCCATGCGAATATACCATACCCCAAGAAGTCAAGTCCACGAGTCAATACTCAATGGGAAGATACGGTTTCCCAAGAAAACAAGCCCGTGAGACAAGTCTTGATGAAAAATTACCATGTCCATAGAAAGACGACCTAGGAGACATGTCTCGTTGAAAAGCTAGCAATGTGCATGATCGTCACTATAAAGACTCAATGAAAGCAAATAGTTGATAGGATCTCCACTCAAAGACTGCAGAAGACTACAAGCCTTAGAAGTCACAAATACATCAAATACCTCAGAAAATTACAATTTGATATGTATTTTTAACATTTTTTAAAATCACAATTTGATTACTCCTTTAATTTTTCAACTTGATAGTCTAAAAATTACAATTACAAATTAAAAATTAGCAATGATTTGAATCTTTATGAGATTTCAAAGCACCCTGTATATATGTTATTAATCATAGATTTAGGCACCTAATAAGAAAATAATAATAATAATAATATATTTATGTATGTGATGGGATTTAAAAGGTGCCATGTTTGTCAGTATTAAGTATTAAAACACTTGTATGAGAAGAGTGATTTGATTGTGACATATTAATATTTAAATTAAACATATTCAAATCTCATTCAAATGTAGCTCCACATTACATGATTCATGTACAAACTTTATTTTAGCTGCACTCAAACTTATTTAAATCATGTACATGTATGAATAATGACAACCTTATTTTTAAATCTTATTAGATTATGTTATCATGCATCACAACTTTTTTCTAGTTGATGATTTTTCTTTAAAAGTTGAGCCTATGAGCCAAGAGGCAAGACTCAATGAGAAGATGTCATAACTCTGGAAGACAAGCTCATAGGCATGTATTGATGGGGATATACTGCACCCTAAATGTCTAGTTCGAGAAACAAAACTCCATGCGAATATACCATACCCCAAGAAGTCAAGTCCACGAGTCAATACTCAATGGGAAGATACGGTTTCCCAAGAAAACAAGCCCGTGAGACAAGTCTTGATGAAAAATTACCATGTCCATAGAAAGACGACCTAGGAGACATGTCTCGTTGAAAAGCTAGCAATGTGCATGATCGTCACTATAAAGACTCAATGAAAGCAAATAGTTGATAGGATCTCCACTCAAAGACTGTAGAAGACTACAAGCCTTAGAAGTCACAAATACATCAAATACCTCAGAAAATTACAATTTGATATGTATTTTTAACATTTTTTAAAATCACAATTTGATTACTCCTTTAATTTTTCAACTTGATAGTCTAAAAATTACAATTACAAATTAAAAATTAGCAATGATTTGAATCTTTATGAGATTTCAAAGCACCCTGTATATATGTTATTAATCATAGATTTAGGCACCTAATAAGAAAATAATAATAATAATAATATATTTATGTATGTGATGGGATTTAAAAGGTGCCATGTTTGTCAGTATTAAGTATTAAAACACTTGTATGAGAAGAGTGATTTGATTGTGACATATTAATATTTAAATTAAACATATTCAAATCTCATTCAAATGTAGCTCCACATTACATGATTCATGTACAAACTTTATTTTAGCTGCACTCAAACTTATTTAAATCATGTACATGTATGAATAATGACAACCTTATTTTTAAATCTTATTAGATTATGTTTTCATGCATCACAACTTCTTTCTAGTTGATGATTTTTCTTTAAAAGTTGAGCCTATGAGCCAAGAGGCAAGACTCAATGAGAAGATGTCATAACTCTGGAAGACAAGCTCATAGGCATGTATTGATGGGGATATACCGCACCCCTAAATGTCTAGTCCGAGAAACAAAACTCCATGCGAAGATACCATACCCCAAGAAGTCAAATCCACGAGTCAATACTCAATGGGAAGATACAGTTTCTCAAGAAAACAAGCCCGTGAGACAAGTCTTGATGAAAAATTACCATGCCCATAGAAAGACGACCTAGGAGACATGTCTCGTTGAAAAGGTAGCAATGTACATGATCGTCACTATAAAGACTCAATGAAAGCAAATAGTTGATAGGATCTCCACTCAAAGACTGTAGAAGACTACAAGCCTTAGAAGTCACAAATACATCAAATACCTCAGAAAATTACAATTTGATATGTATTTTTAACATTTTTTTAAAATCACAATTTGATTACTCCTTTAATTTTTCAACTTGATAGTCTAAAAATCACAATTACAAAATAAAAATTAGCAATGATTTGAATCTTTATGAGATTTCAAAGCACCCTGTATATATGTTATTAATCATAGATTTAGGCACCTAATAAGAAAATAATAATAATAATAATATATTTATGTATGTGATGGGATTTAAAAGGTGCCATGTTTGTCAGTATTAAGTATTAAAACACTTGTATGAGAAGAGTGATTTGATTGTGACATATTAATATTTAAATTAAACATATTCAAATCTCATTCAAATGTAGCTCCACATTACATGATTCATGTACAAACTTTATTTTAGCTGCACTCAAACTTATTTAAATCATGTACATGTATGAATAATGACAACCTTATTTTTAAATCTTATTAGATTATGTTTTCATGCATCACAACTTCTTTCTAGTTGATGATTTTTCTTTAAAAGTTGAGCCTATGAGCCAAGAGGCAAGACTCAATGAGAAGATGTCATAACTCTGGAAGACAAGCTCATAGGCATGTATTGATGGGGATATACCGCACCCCTAAATGTCTAGTCCGAGAAACAAAACTCCATGCGAAGATACCATACCCCAAGAAGTCAAATCCACGAGTCAATACTCAATGGGAAGATACAGTTTCTCAAGAAAACAAGCCCGTGAGACAAGTCTTGATGAAAAATTACCATGCCCATAGAAAGACGACCTAGGAGACATGTCTCGTTGAAAAGGTAGCAATGTACATGATCGTCACTATAAAGACTCAATGAAAGCAAATAGTTGATAGGATCTCCACTCAAAGACTGTAGAAGACTACAAGCCTTAGAAGTCACAAATACATCAAATACCTCAGAAAATTACAATTTGATATGTATTTTTAACATTTTTTTAAAATCACAATTTGATTACTCCTTTAATTTTTCAACTTGATAGTCTAAAAATCACAATTACAAAATAAAAATTAGCAATGATTTGAATCTTTATGAGATTTCAAAGCACCCTGTATATATGTTATTAATCATAGATTTAGGCACCTAATAAGAAAATAATAATAATAATAATATATTTATGTATGTGATGGGATTTAAAAGGTGCCATGTTTGTCAGTATTAAGTATTAAAACACTTGTATGAGAAGAGTGATTTGATTGTGACATATTAATATTTAAATTAAACATATTCAAATCTCATTCAAATGTAGCTCCACATTACATGATTCATGTACAAACTTTATTTTAGCTGCACTCAAACTTATTTAAATCATGTACATGTATGAATAATGACAACCTTATTTTTAAATCTTATTAGATTATGTTTTCATGCATCACAACTTCTTTCTAGTTGATGATTTTTCTTTAAAAGTTGAGCCTATGAGCCAAGAGGCAAGACTCAATGAGAAGATGTCATAACTCTGGAAGACAAGCTCATAGGCATGTATTGATGGGGATATACCGCACCCCTAAATGTCTAGTCCGAGAAACAAAACTCCATGCGAAGATACCATACCCCAAGAAGTCAAATCCACGAGTCAATACTCAATGGGAAGATGTGTGTCCACGAGGGCACGAGGTCTGGAAGGGTCCACGTGTGTCCATTAGAGTGTAGAGAGTGTAATTTAGGATTAATATTGTGAGGAATTCTTCGAGAGATTGAAAGAATGGAAGGAAAGTGAGAGATTTATTCATCCTTGCCGCTTTGAAGGAGAATTCTGTGTGCTGTAAAGAAAGGAAGAGATTCTGAGGAACTTCGAGGAGTTTGCTTGAGGAGGAATTAGAGATAAGTTGTATTTACTTTGTTGGCATCATTTTTTTTTGGACGTCATAGGTGTAGGGCGTCCACCTGTGATCGACGAACTTGTGATCGACGAAAATTAGTATTCGCGTCGCGCACTAAATTGGCTAAAATTGGCCCGTTCGTCGGCGTAGTTATCCAAATGACATCAGACGACGAAATAGACCACATGAGTGCGTCCGAAACGTCGATTTTATCTACGAAGGACGCTCGTTGGACCACAGTTTCGCGTGCGGGCTAAAAATGCGCGAATTTTTATTTTCATCCCGATTGCTAAAATAAGTGGTCCGAACGACCCTAGACGATGAAACGGACAGTGCGGTCGAGTCCGGAACGTAGAATTTACCTAGGGGAGAGGTTCATTTCACTGCAATGACGTATTCGACAAAAAGATGCAGAGAGATAATAATAATAATAATAATATTATTATTAAAAAAAAAAGATTTTTCCTTTTTTTTTTTTTTTAAGCTGCGAAACT
>NW_018220605.1:82573-87566 GCF_001263595.1 Phalaenopsis equestris
AACTATATTGTTGTGATTAAGTATTGATTTTTTTTAAATCTTAGTTCGTAGCCTCTAATATTACTCCTTGTGAGATCGATATCCAGGACTCCATTAGAGTCATGTTTACTTGAGCGATACGTATACTTGCGTTGATAAGTGTAACTTTGCAATTATTGAATATTTTATACACATTTTTATTAAATCTATAACCGTTATCAAGTTTTTGGCATTGTTACCGGGGATTTAAATCTTCTAGTAGCAGTATCAAAGTCTTGTATTTTTAAGCATATATAAAGTCACTGTCACAAATAAATAAAGAAATATTCTTTGTTGGTTGTAGAATTAGAGAATATTTAGGATGACATACTAAAATTCCCAATTCAGTCTTAGTGTTTAAAAACTAAAGTGAGAGTTAACCTTCAGGTGAAGGGCAGTGGGAGCTCTGAAATGGGAGTCGGTATCCTCTTAGCCTAACCATAGATTTAGAGACTAAACCCAGGATTAGCCAATGATTTTCTATGCATTGTATCAGGGTAGATAATTATGATTATAAAGAATTATAATTGATCCTATTTGGCACAATACATTATAAACATTTATCTCATCTCATTTCACCATAATCTCATTGTAGTGGGACTCATTGTAGTGGGAATGATGGGGAATGATGTTTTTTCACATAAGAAATCTTTCTTATATAAACATAGTTAGTAGATTAGTATTGACTTTTTAAACTTTGCATTTCTATTTTGCTAATAGTTAAGTACTTTAGTTTTGATAACATCTCAACATTCGAAATTAGTGATAGTGATTTCATTTAATTTTCTGTAAATTTCCTAGTAAACCTTTTATTTGCCAATTTACACATCCTTGTGGGATCGATATTTGGGGCTTAAATAGAAAGTCCTTTATTACTTGATAACGATGTGTATAATTGTGTAGAAGCACATTATTAATTGCCTATAATTATATATATGTTACACAACTTACTTTTCATATAAGGATAAAATTTTTAGCGTTGTAGTGGTGTCAACTTCATAAATCCTTACATACAAAAAATTGGGATCAAGTTTTTGGCGTCGTTGTGTGGGGAAGGTAACAAATAAATTTAGGTAAATTACATAGTTTTGATAAATTAGGAAAGTTATAGATAATATATATACTATAAAAATATATAAAAAATCAAAAATCCAAAAAAAGAATTTTACTTTGCTTACTTTATTTGTTTATGCGAAATATTGGATCTGAAGACTTAGTACCTTACGATTCAGAGTTAGAATGTTAGAGTTAGAATGTACAATTAGAAAAGTTTGAAAACAACAAAGAAAAATTTAAAATTTAAAAGAAATGACAAATAACTTAGAAAATCCAATAAATGAGAATCGAAAAAGATCTTTAAAAGATTATGTGAATCCGACAGCAAATGAACTTCACTTGACAATTAGAAAAATTCGAAAACAACAAAGAAAAAATTAAAATTTAAAAGAAATGGCAAATAACTTAGAAAATCCAATAAATGAGAATCGACAAAGATCTTTAAAAGATTATGTGAATCCGACAGCAAATGAACTTCACTTGACTATTCAAAATCCTTATATTGCTGCTAATTCATTTGAGCTTAAACCTGTTATTATCCAAATGGTCAAAATAATAAGTTTGGAGGATCACCTATTAAAGATTCTAACTTACATCTTGTTAGTTTTCTTGAGATTTGTGCTACATTTAAATATGATAGAGTGTCTAATAATGTTGTCAGACTTAGACTTTTTTCTTTTTCATTAAGGGATAAAGCCAAGGCTTGGTTAAATTCATTAGCATCTGGATATATTAGAACTCGGAGAGAACTATCGCAATAATTCTTGGTTAAATATGTTCCACCCTAAAAAACAGCTAAGCTTATAAATGATATTACATCTTTTTTTTCAGTTTGAAGGGGAATCAATATATGAAGCCCGATAAAGATTTAAAGATCTTCTTAGAAAATGTCCACACTATGATTTGCTAGATTGGTTAATAATTCAAACATTTTACAATAGATTAGTAGGATCAATAAGATCTATAAAAGATGCTGCTTCGGGTGGATCATTAATGTCAAAACCTTTTGATGAAGCATATTCTTTAATTGAAGAAATGACTACTAATAATTTTCAATGACCATTTGAAAGGGTAAATCCTAAGAGAGTAGCTAATATTCATGATTTTGATCCAATGTCTATTTTGGCATCTCAAATTGTTGCTATTTCTAAAAAGATTGATCAAATAGGAGTGAACTATTCTCAAATACCCCCAGTATTAGAGGAAAATTCACTAGGACAGATTATTGATACTTAACCATCTTATGAAACTTTAAACGCTATAAATATTCGAAATAACAATCTCTATTCTAGTTATTTTAACCATGGATAGAAAAATCACCCTAATTTTAACTGAAATAATTATAACAATCCGGTGAATCCATCTGGAAATCTGAACAATTAAGAAAATCCTAATTTTTAACCTTATTGCCCTCCAGGATTTAACTCCAATCCTAACTCACAAGTTAAGGAAAAGAAGTTGACGATGAAAGAAGTAATTACAAAATCAAAAGGCTGCTATTACAAATATTGAAAATTAATTAGAATATATTGCTACTGCACTTAGTAACAGACCTTCTGGAATTCTTTCGAGTACTGTGGAAGTTAATCCAAAAGATCAAATTAAAGAGCGAATTAAAGCTATTCGATTACAAAGTAGAAAAGAAGTTGAAACAAGGATCCAAAGAGAAATTGAGGTTGATGAAGTGAAGGAAGAAATGGAAAATGATCAACATGAAAATGAACAAACACAGGTTCCTTTAGAAAAACCATTACCTCTATTTCCTCAAAGACTGAAGCAGAAAAATAAAGATAAACAATTTATAAAATTTTTGGAAATCCTTAAGAAATTAACGATAAATATTCCTTTTGTTGAAGTTTTGGAACAAATGTCAAATTATGTGAAATTTATTAAGGATGCACCAAAAAGAAAAGGAAGTTTATAGATCATGAGACCGTTGCACTCAGTGAAGAGTGTAGTGTTATTATTCAGAAAAAGCTTCTTGAAAAATTAAAATATCCTGGTAGTTTTACTATACCTTGTGTTATAGGTGAAAAGTTTTTGGAAAAGCTTTATGTGATTTAGAAGCGAGTATCAATCTTATGCCTCTATTAATATTTAAACGTTTAGATTTGGGAGAGATTTCCCCTACTACCATAACTCTTCAGCTAGCTAATCGATCAAAAACTTATCCAAAAGGAGTTATAAAAGATTTGGATAAATTTATTTTCCATGTAGGATTTATGGTATTAGATATGAAGGAAGATAAAAAGATTCCTATTATTTTAGGGAGACCATTTCTTGTAACAGGGAGAGTTGCGATAGATGTGTAAAAAGGAGAATTAATAATGAGAGTTAATGATGAAGAAGTAAAATTTAATATATCAAAAGCTATGAAATATCCTGTAATAGAAAAAGACAATGAATGTTTCAGGATGGAAGTAGCTGATTATCTGAGTAACGAACAGTTTAAGAATGAGTGTGAAGATAAACTAAAGCAAGGATAAATTTTTGAGAATAAAGATGAAATAAAAGGAGAAAATTTGGATTATATTCAAGACAAATTTGCAATGTTAGACTTATTGAAAAACGATAGTAAAAATCTTATTCCTTCAAGTATTAAACCACCTGAAGTTGAATTAAATATATTACATGCCCATTTAAAGTATGTATTTTTAGGAGAGTCATCTACATTGTATGTTATTATATCTTCTGATTTAATTAAAATTCAAGAACAAAAGTTGATAGAAATGTTGAACAAGTATAAAAAGGCTTTTGGATGGACTTTAGCAGATATTAAAGGAATTGGTCCTTCAATTTGTATGCACAAAATTTTATTAGATGAACAATATGAACCTAAAGCTGATACTCACAGAAGATTAAATTCATAATGAAAGAAGTTGTTAAAAAAGAAATTTTAAAATGGTTAGATGCTGAAATTATATATCCTATTTCAGATAGTGCTTGGGTAAGCCCAATTCATTGTGTTCCGAAGAAAGAAGGAGTGGTTGTTGAAGAAAACAAGAAAAATGAATTAATACCAATAAGATAAGTTACTAGTTGGCGAATTTGTATTGACTATAAAAAATTAAATATGACCAACAGAAAAGATCACTTTTCTTTACCATTTATGGACCAAATGTTGAATAGATTGGTTGAGAATAAATATTATTGCTTTTTAGATGGATATAACAGTTATCATCAAATTTTGATTGCTCTAAAGGATCAAGAAAAAAATAACATTTACAAGCTCATATGGAACATTTGCTTTTCGTAGAATGTCTTTTGGATTATGCAATGCACCTGCAACATTTCAAATATGCATGATGTCAATTTTTAGCAAATTTATAGAACATGGAATGGAAGTCTTTATTGATGATTTTTTTTGTATTTGAGACTTCATTTGAGTTATGTCTTAATAATTTAGAGAAAGTTCTTGAAGTATGTGAAAAAGTTGACCTAGCATTAAATTGAAAAAAATGCCAATTTATGATTGCAGGAGGTATTGTGCTTGGGCATAAAATTTTTTAAAAAGGCATGAAGGTAGATCCTGCAAAAATCCAAGTTATAGAAAAATTACCACCACATACTAATGTTAAAGGGGTGAGTTACATACAAATTTTTTCAAAAATAACTAAGTCGCTATGCCAAATTTTAGAAAAATATAAGAAATTTGATTCTGATGAGGAATTGTCGGCACTATTTTTGATGTGGGGTTTGCCCGTAAGAAGCTGTCGGTCATCAGAATTGAAACCCCGTGTCCCGCTTCGGAAGGACGTTTTTTTTCTTAAAAAAAATTTATTTTTGAAAAAGATGAAGTCAAACTGACCCCATAATTTTCATAGTTTAGATGAAAGAGCGTTTTACCTCAAATCCTGTATCTATCCCGAAGGATGAACACAAGAATTGAGGGTGAGGCTCGATCAAATAAACTAGAGAA
>NW_018220605.1:87590-88148 GCF_001263595.1 Phalaenopsis equestris
TTCCCCTATTTTATATAAGGAATTAAATAGGGTTTATATTATGCTGGTTCGGGAAAAGCTTCCTATAAGGGCAAGCCCCTATAGTTAATTACATCTTAGATAATTGAAGTTACCTAAGAATACTCTCGATAGAAATCAAGGAAAAATTATCTTCAAGGAGTTCAAATGGTAAGGACATCTCAAAGATATCGGACTAAGAAGTGTGAAAGGGGATTGGTTCAAATTTTGAACATTTTATTTTGGAGTCCAAAGGAGGAAACACTAGAGGATGCCACAGATCCGAAGGAGAACTTCGGTGACTTCCTAAGCTATCCTATTATTTAGCTTTGATTTAGGAGAAATCATTTAGATGTTTCATCCTGCAATTTTTATTTATTAGGATTTATATTTGTGTGAAGCAATCAGCACAAATAACCTTGAAGATATGAGGATTTAGGTCATGACGAATGACAACCCCAGAATCCTAAAACGAGTTTAGGGCTTATATTATACAATATGGTTGTACAAAGGCCTAAAAGATGTGTTTGAGGATTTATGTTGCACTAGACAAACAACCTC
>NW_018220605.1:93607-94657 GCF_001263595.1 Phalaenopsis equestris
TTTTTTTGTATATTTTACATGTTATTTTCACTTATTTATCATAGATTTACACTTGAAAAATGTTTTCTTGATGTTGTGTAGATTATAAGTGTCAAATATGCAAAATGGGGTCAAATGTGTCATATAGTGTTCTTTAGCATTACCGCGTCAGATGTGGGCGTAACCACACTGAGTCTGGCGTAACCATGCCGCTGGACATCTAGACTCATACTTTGTGGGATTTATTGCCAAATTTAGGCCTATTGACGAATTAGGAGAACTTGGATGTCTATTTTAGATCCCTAATGTAAACCTAACTATAAAAATTAATTTTTTTCATGAGAGAGATTTCTTGGCCTCTTGGAGGCTTAGGGGCAAGAGAGTTATGCATCAAAGAAGGCTTGAAGGGTGAAAGAAGAGAGTTTGAGAGAGGTTTTAAGGGATCTCTTGAGGGTTGCCATCCTCTGTGGGTAGGAACCTCTTTTTTGCTTTGCTTTGTGAGTTATGAGAGATTTTGTATGAGAGGAAAAGTTGTTGTCTTTGCATATGAAGCAAATTGTTGCAAGTTTTTCATGTTTATGTCGCTTGCAATGGACTCTCATGTGATGTCTTTCGCTATTATTTTATTTGTAATATGCAACCAAGTTTTTCTTCGTGTCTTTGTGATATATGGAGTAGTGAATTTATCGTGGTGTTTTCATAATGGCTTTCCATAAATCATTTTCTTGAACTTTTTCATGACATATGTTGTCGGTTAATCTTCGATCTTCCTTTAGTTCTAGTCTGGCTAACTAGGATGTTAAAATGTATCATGAAACTACAGTCTCTGACTGTTGCATAGTGAAAATAAAGGGTTAACCACAGAATTCTGAGAGAATAGACATATTCCAATTAAGTTCTGCAATCATTCATGCGATCAAAAAAGTAATGCAGAATGTAATGGAGATTGAGGAAGCCTCAACTACATTGATTCTAGCTTTTTTTACCTAAAAATAAATATGAGCACTTTGTCCTGATTGACAACAATCACGTATGGAAACATTTAGGAAAACCACGATTGTCATGATACTC
>NW_018220606.1:0-778 GCF_001263595.1 Phalaenopsis equestris
ATGTGGTTCCACTTTATTGAGAATTACACCACCCTTTTGGATCAATGAAATCACAATAGATTTTAAAACTATAGCAGGCCTTTATTGTAATGTAAATAAAGTACAAGTAAAAACCATCACATTTATAAATAAATCTGCTTCTAACATGCATCACAAACTCCTAAACATGAATTCTACTCATTATAAAAGAAAAGTAAAGTAAAAATAATGGCATAATCTTCTAATGCCACTATTTCCAAAGAAAAAGAAAGATTAAGAGAAGCCCATCACAAAGCACAAAAAAAGCACAACGGAAACTTCATTTAACCAAAGCAAATTCAGTAGAAGTGTTTACAAAAATCAAAAGATAGTGAAGAACACAATACTTAGTTTTTTCCCCTTTGAAAGAAAGACAAATATCACTCCCACAAAGTCTCCCGCCGATCCATGCAATGCTAGAACACCTCCTCACAAATTCTCTCAAAATCCCCTCTCCAATCTCTCCAAAAGGGTAGAAATCTACATTTCTACTCCTATTCTAAAAACACTAAACTTTCTCCACACTTTTCCTAACATTCCTCTCACACATATCCCTTTTTCTAACCTAATTTCGTTCTTTTAAAGTGTAGGGATGAAGTTTGAAGAGTTGCCACAAGAACCCTTTCAAAAAGCGTCCAAATACATTGAATTTCGGCCAAGAACAACCAAAAGTCGGTCCATAGCCATCACAGGCGTCGTCGGGGTGCCGTCGGCGAGCTCGAGGGCGCCATCGGCAAGCTTTTCTATCATTTTTTGGTCT
>NW_018220607.1:0-403 GCF_001263595.1 Phalaenopsis equestris
TATAAATAACTATGCTAGTACTTACTTGTGGGCCCTTATGCTAAAGTTTTTACTACTCACGGCTAAACTGAGTCACAAGTTTGAGCGTTCTGGTTGGGCTGCAAATCTTTTTTTTTTTTTTGGTGCATACTTGAAATTAGGTATTAGAACTAAATATTTGATTTATTTTTCTCAAGGTATTTCTTAAAATTATTTTGTTTTATTTTTAGATAATACACCTCTAGCAAATTAAAATAGATAATGAACAAAAGTTCTGTGAAGATATTCTTGTATAAGTTTTGGTTTTTACATTCATGCAACAACAATGAAACTATTTGGATAAAATAATAAATTTTATTTTCTCATAAAACTTCTACACCATCAAAAGCCCTGATGTCTGATCAACTTATGATCAAGCTTGCTG
>NW_018220608.1:0-270 GCF_001263595.1 Phalaenopsis equestris
TGAAATTTTTATGGTGAATTCTTTGACTCATGAGCTACAGTCAAGAACAAAAATCAAGTGATTTTGATCTCTGTGTACTTCAAATTAAATATTTTAAGAAAATTAGAGTTTGTTCACAACAGTGATATTTTAATTCTTAAAAATTATGAAATTATTTCCTAAGACTACTCTGGCCATAGGAAACTTATATGAATTTTTGTAGAATTTTTTAATCCACATAAAATTTTCTATAATTATTTGAATAGAAAATGCATAAAAATTTAGAAAATT
>NW_018220608.1:1973-2665 GCF_001263595.1 Phalaenopsis equestris
TTAACCATGGGTTTGTGGCTGGCTTTAAACTCAACCCTAGAGTCTAAGATGAGTTAGGGTAAGGCTCATTTGACCATACCAAGCTCAATTGGTTTGGATTTGACCATAAGTCAAAAAAGGTGCATATAACCAAATATTGTGTTTAAACTAGGTTAGACATGCTTTTAAATATGGAATTTGGTGTAAGAGACCATGAGAAACAACTTTCATGAAGAGTGAAAATCATTTTGAGGTCAATTGGTTAATCAATTTGGTGGATTTTTGATTTTTGACCCATTTTAAGCATGTTGGGCTAAGTTTGGGTCAAACTTGGGCTAGCCATGGGCTAAGTCCAAATTGATTGTTGTGGTTGGTGTAAAAAATCATAATAAACAATTTTCATGAAGGATGAAAATTGTTTTGAAGTTGATTTGGTGGCTAATTTGAATGGGTTTTGATGGGTTTGGTTTTAGACCTAAATTAAACATGTAGGGCTAAACTTGGGTCAAACTTGGGCTAGATTTTGGCTAAGCTCAAATTAATTATTGTATTTGGTGTAAAAAATAATAATGAACAATTTTAATGAAGGATAAAAATTTTTTTGAAGTTGACTTGATGGTCAATTTGAATGGGTTTTGATGGGTTTTGGTTTTAGACCTAAATTAAGCATGTAGGGCTAAACTTGGGTCAAACTTGGGCTAGCTTTGGACTAA
>NW_018220608.1:3508-5657 GCF_001263595.1 Phalaenopsis equestris
ATGGTGTATCTTAGCTCCAAATCAACACCCAGGGTCAATCCTAAGGTTAAGTAGCCCTATAGGAACTCTCCTTGAGTTCCCTCATAATGATCTTACCTACTAAGTGCTAGAGGTTAGGACCAATATGTGGAACTTCAAGTTGAGTAAAGAGAAGAGTTTTGAGTTTCAAATGGTGAGGGTACCTTTTCTAGTTTTCTAAGACTAGTCAATAGGAAAGTCCTATGGCTAGACCTAGGCTACTAAAGAAGTTTCTAGACCTCAACCAAAAGTGAGGTCAACACCCCTCTAGTTACCTCATAAGTTTAGTTGTATACTTTACTAAATCGGGTGGATTAGAGAAAGTTAGCGATGATGAGGTCGCTAAAAACAAGGGGAGGAAAACCATCTTCCAACATATGAGGAGAGATGTCTGTGATTCAATAGGTCCTACATATTAAGGCTATGAGGGATCAGTAGTGGCTTTTCCACAATATTTTTTGCACCTATTGCACAGTGAAGGGAAATGTATTCAGCCTCATCGTTGATGGAAGGAACATCAATAATATGGAAATGAATCATATGGTGGACAATTTGAGCTTCAAAACTCAAAGACACTCCCAACCATACTTCATAACATGGTTAAGGAGGATCAATCATGTTAGCAATAAAAAGAGGTGTATTATTGAGTTTTAGACTATAAATTAGCTATTTGATTAGGCATGTTGAGGCATGGTGTTGTGGATGCTTGTAACCTTTTGTTGGAGAGATTGTGGATGTTTGATTATAAGACTCAACATAGTGTGTATATGAATACCTACTCCTTCACCATAGATGACAAACACATTATTCTTCAATCGACTATGAAATTTAAAGTTGTTGGTGCTATTGCTAATGGAGAAATGCCAATGGGATTAAGTTTGGTGATGATACATGATAGAGATGTAGAAGGGCCAATTTTATGCATAGGGTAACTACTA
Source organism: Phalaenopsis equestris (assembly GCF_001263595.1). Taxonomy (NCBI): domain Eukaryota; kingdom Viridiplantae; phylum Streptophyta; class Magnoliopsida; order Asparagales; family Orchidaceae; genus Phalaenopsis; species Phalaenopsis equestris. Next base: position 4,465 of record NW_018220608.1, read on the forward strand.
AAAAGAGTGTTCCAAGGTACCTTGACTGATTGATTGTTGTCAGTGTACTCATTATAAGGGAATGTTAAGTTTGTCGTCACTTCAAAGAAAGATGAGCCAAACTTAAGTTATCTTTCAAAAACTCTACAAATTACATCGAGTATGAAACTCCAATTCATTTTAGTGTTGTACCAAAGGATTGCTAGATCAAAATGGATTGCTACTCATAACTGAAAAAACATTCTCAACTTTTTTGGGGAACAATGCAGCTGATAGTGGGATCCAATTGCTCATATCAATGTAGTTTAAGAACCTCCAAACTTGGGTGGCTACATCAACTCCTCTACATTTAGTGTGGTTAACCTAACCTCATATGATGAGATGATAGAAGCTTTGATGGATGAGGTTGAAGCAGTACCAATCATGGGAAACTAAAGTGGAGTTTATCTTATACGAGAGCTCCCATGATAGAAGTGACATGCTACTTCATATCTGAACTGAATTGTTCTCGATCATTTTATTATTGTGGAGTCGATTGATCCGACACTCATAATTATCTTATTACTTTATATTTATTTTTTAGTTGTCTTAGGTCTAATATTTATGAGTTATATTGGGACAGTTGCCAACGTCTCTTTTTCCCTTTAAGGAATGTATTCTACGGTTCCAGGTGGTGATTCATCTTTTACTTGGTTTTCAGGTTCTGTGTATCTTCCCTATACCCTTTTACATCCCTCCTATTTTGTTGTCACTCCTCTTTTATCACTGTAGGAGAGCAACCTTTTTTGTTATTTTTTACAGATTTTCTATGTTTGACCCTTCTTCCTAGTTGTCAAAGTTGTTGCAACCCTCAACCTTCACTGTCACTATGGTCTTGCACCCATTTTAGCCCTCCATCATTGTTTTCATCATTTAGATAGCCTCCCACATTGCTCCTTATTGTTTGTTTGTTGTCCAACACCGATTTGCAATTTTCTGGTTGTTAACTGCCTTTTCCACCCCATGTCACCTTCTAAACACGTGCCGACCACCACCATCATCCTAAATCTATCCTCTAGCTTGAGTTTGTGTTGTCAATTATTGTAATTCCACTTTTCTATAAGTCGATTGTAATTTTTTATTCTAATTTAATAATAATTGTTATTTTTTCTATTATTGTTTGAGTTAACTCTCACATCATTAGATCACATTTTGTTGAGAGATAAATGATAATT
>NW_018220608.1:5678-10378 GCF_001263595.1 Phalaenopsis equestris
CCTACACCAGATTAAATCCATTAAGATACATAACATGCATGGATTATATTATATTATTAATCAACATTCCCAACTATATATACATATACATATATACATACATACATACATATTTACATACATATTTACATACATACATACATATTTACATACATATTTACATACATACATACATACATATATATATATATATATATATATATATATGTATGTATATATGTATGTATATATATATATATCTTATATATATATATATATATGCATATTAGTAAGAGGTTGTCACAAAAGTACATTGGTTGGGTTAGATGAGAAAGAATCATGCCTTTTTTGCATTATCAACATTGTAGTATCAATATTATGCACACCCATCACTTGGCTAGTATGTGTATCACCAACTTAATCAATTCTCTAAGAGTATTCAACACATATTTTGAGTGAATTAAGTTAAAAAGTAATTAAGAGTAGTTCAAAGATAGATTGTAAAACTGATAACATTGGATTATAAGTTCATGAGAAGACTTATTTATATTTATTCAAATTGACTAAGGAGCATAAGCTATCTTATGGTTTAGCAAAGTCATAAGTAGCTAAAGCTAAAAAGATAATTTATGGGCTAGATATATCTATTTAATCTAATGCAATCATTTAGACTACTTGGGTCAATTAGGTAAGATTAAACTAGCTAAGGTTAGCGCAATTAAGGTTGAGTTTGTATTATTTTAGGTCTCCAAGTCACCTAGGTTCATCTATGTTCACTTAAAGTCAAATAGTAGTAAGATTAAGTCTATGAAAGGTCAATTATGTCCAAAGTTAAATTTAGAACACCTCTAGTTTAATCTGTCTCTATAAAAATTTAAGTATATGTTCAGATAAGATCAATAAGTTCATAAGTATACTTATAAACACCTTAGGTTATTCCATGAAGATTATATGCCTAACAAAAGTAAAATAGACCAGCATAACTCTAAATGGACCACAATAATAGACATAGGGTTAGGTATAAATCCATTTAACTCAGACTAGGTAGCATTTAGTTATAACCTTAAGCTAGCTAGTTTTTTTGGACATTAATATTATATTTATTATTTATGTTTACCAACAGTTAAACAAAGCAAATGATCAAGTCATGCCAAAATATTGGTCATGAGTTGGAACTTAGAGTGGCCACATATGAAGTTATTAATTTATAGATTTGAATTGTTATATTTGATGTGAATTATAGGTTTGAAGCACTAGCACACCAAAACTTACCAGGATGTAAGTCAGTCGTACAATGCAAGTGCACATACCAAGTAGTAATGTTGTTCAAGATTACCACGTATTGATCCCACATTAAAAGTGTAAGATTTTCTTCTATAGAAAAAGCTCTAGTTTATTGATTCAATTAATCTAGCTTGGCGATTATCATAAGAAGGTTTTTAAGTAAGGTCCTAATAAAACAAAATACTTGGCAGTAAAGGAAAGCAAAAAGTAGGAGGAAAATTTTGTGAGTTTCTTCAAGATACGTGAGGCTCATGCCTTTGTGATTCGGGGATCTTAGTGATCATGATTTTCCTTAATATTTACCTACGTGATTGTTGTCAATGAGAAACATGATACTTCTTATGCCTATATCTAGGTCGAAAAAGTCTAGAATCCATAAAGTTGAGGCTTCGTCAATCCCCATGACGTTCCATATAACTTTTTTGATCCCCTAATATGATCGTAGAATTCCATTGGAATATGTCTATCATCTCAGAATTCTGTGGTTAACCCTTCATTTTCACAGCAAAATAATTATAAGTCATAGTTTCATGAAATATTTTAACTTTGTAGCTGATCAAACTTGGAGTAAATAAAGATCAGAGGTTAACCAATAACATCGAGCATGAAAAACTTAAGAAAAAAATTAAAGAAAAAATATTACGAAAAACTAATAATAAATCCACTACTCTCTACATCACAAAGACACGAAGAAAAGCTTACCCCCTCATTACAGTGAAAATCATAGTGAAAAACACCACATGAAATTCTATTGCAAGCAACGTAGAGATGAAAAACTTACAAAAAAATGTTTTCCCAGTAAAATCAATAACTTCTCCTCTCATACAAAATCTCTCACAACTCACAATGTAAAGAAAAACTCTTCATTGAAGGTTTCTGCCCAATGAGGAAGAAATCTCTTAAGCACAAACTCTCGTCTTTCAACCTCCAAGCCTTCTCTGGTGCAAAACACTTTTTTCAAGCCTCCATGAGCCCAATAATGATTTCTCTCATGAAAAAAATATTTTTTTAGTTAGATTTACATTAGGGATTCAAAATAGGCTTCTAAGCTCTCCAAATCCGTCAATAGGTCCAAAATCGGCAAGAAATTCTGTAAAATATGAGTTTTAATTACAAGATATTTAAATATTGACACAAAACTAAACATAAATAAGCTTCTTATATTATTAATTATGTTTGAAATAAAGCACAAACTAAGGGATCAATTAAAAAGGAAAATATTGTTGAGGAAAACATTTTTTTTACTTCTAAAAATAAAAGAGATTAGATTTGCTAAACAAAATTAATTTTTCTTATTTGGATTCTCCATTTGCATAGAAATTTCACCATGGCATGGAACCATGAGGCTTTTGATGTCTCTGTTGTTGGGCATCTCCCCTTATTTTTCCAAGGTCAGGGGACATCTCTAATTAGAGATATCTAATTTTCAACTTAATAGTCCTTATTTTGGTACAAAAACTATAATAATTAAAATACTCATAAAAAAAATAGAAAACTTGTTTTGGTAGATTCACTGTGGTCAGAGGACCCTAGAAAAAATATAAACTCGGTTTAACTCATTAAAAATAATCTTAATTGTCACCAACCCCTAAAAATGAAATAAAATTAAATTGGTTTAAATATAAATGAAAATGGCATAAAAATTATTCTTCACTATAATTTAATGACAGAGGAATTCTCCATAAAAATGTCAAGTCAATTGGAGTTAATTTGACCACTAAAATGGATTAATTAAGTGAAATGACCTTTTTGATACTAAAATAATTATGATAATTAAAATACAACTAAAAAAATCACCAAATTGGTTTCGGGAGCTCCTTATAACCAGAGGAACCTAAAAAAAATAAAAGTATAATTAAAATAAATACTTCATTTTAAGCTATTTTTTAGCATTTAAATAAGTAAAAATTAATTAAAAATCATAAAAATTGTAGAGTTGTAAAAATATGCTAAAATATCACATTTGGCTTCCTGATCACTTGGGACCAATTAAAATAATTTTCCTAATTTTCTAAGTCAAGATATTAATTTTGAAAGGCTTAAAATGAATTTTCTTTAATTTCTCACTAAAATAATTTCAATAATTAAGATATAAATCAAAAAAATATGAAATTTGTTTCTTTGGATCCCCTAAACTCAGATAAATTGAATAAAAATATAAAAATTAATTTTCCACTTAAAATTTTTTTATATTTAATTAATGCTCAGAACAAACCAATAATTTTAATAATTAAATTAAACCTCTAAAAATCATAAAAATTGGTCTAAGTGGTCCTTTAACCTAGGTGAACCTCCAATAATTTTCTTAAGGACAGAGGTTTTGTTTTGGTTGAGTTATTAAATTTTCATTGAAAATCCTTATTTTTGCATTAAAAATAATTATAAAATTAAATAAATTTACAAAAAAAATCACATTTTCTCTTTTGATGTTTTAATTAACCCATGAGTGAGGTAATATAAAATTTTCAAGTCATTTGAGTCTAATTTAATGAATTATATGGTATTAAAGTCTTAGGTGCAAAAGGGTAATTTTGAAATTTTAATTAGTATTTAGGCTTAACCCAATGGCTAAATGGGGAAAAAATAATCTTAATTGATATGTTTTGATGATTGAAATATGAAGAGGATAAATGGTAGTAACTAACGTCACTTTGGTCTTATAAAGGATAAATTTGTAATTTTCTTAAAATTGATGAAATTTGGAAGCATATTTAAATAAAAAAGAAGATATTAATGTGAGGGGTTTAATTTTGGAAGATCATAAATGACTGATTTTAAAACCCAATTAATGATTTTAAAATGATTTATAATTCATCATAAGGATTAAGAATATAAAACATTTAAAACATTTTTTTAAAATTACAAATCTACCCAATAAGCTTTAAGGGCTTAGTAGTGAATTAGGTTTAATCAAGTTTGGTCCAATGAAATTAGAAGATGAACTATGATTAATTTAAACCCTTCTAAAACACTACAAGCCCATCTTTAAATCAAAGTGCTAAGTTTCTTAATTAGACCCAAGTTGCCTCTAAGGGTCTTTACCTATATAATTTATAAATAAAACATCAAGTGATAATTACCCCATCCTTAGGGTTGGTTAGAACATCAATTCATTCAACTTAAGGGTATGATAGAGATGATTTATTAAGCAACATAATGAGTTTGAACAAACTTGGGACTTTTTAAGGGATTTTGAGATGCCCAAGGCATGTTCCCTGGACCTTTCTCATACTCTTATGGATATCTTGAAGTATGATTAAACTCATTATGCCTTACTTAAGAAATCATCTATACATTTAAATGAATAGGACCCACTAAGATATGACATAGGATCTGGTAGAAACACTTCAAACTTGTACTTCATACTTTTTCTACAAGCATGTTTTAATTCTAGCAAAACTATATATATATATATATATATATATATATATATATAT
>NW_018220608.1:10398-26942 GCF_001263595.1 Phalaenopsis equestris
TATATATATATATATATTCAAACACACTAATAGGGTTAAATGAACAGGTAATATCTTCAGTTCAAGTTCAGGTGGTTTAATACTTAAAGGAATAAGATTTTTATTATCGTTTTCCATCAAATCCAACGTTTGAAATTTGTCTTGAATATAATCTAAATCTTCTTCTATCATTTCGTCCTTGTTTTCAAAAAATTCTCCTTGCTTTAATTTGTCTTCAAACTCTTTCTTAAATTGCTCATTACTCAGACAATTAGTTACTTCCATCCTGAAACATTTATTATCTTTTTCTATTGCAGGATATTTCATAGCTTTTGCAATATTAAATTTTACTTCTTGATCATTAACTCTCATTATTAATTCTCCTTTTTGCACATCTATCACAGTTTTTCTTGTTGCAAGAAATTGCCTCCCTAAAATAATAGGAATCTCTTTATCTTCCTCCATATCTAATACTATAAAGTCTACAGGGAAAATAAATTTATCGACTTTTACTAATACATTTTATCTAACTCCTTTTGGATAAGTTATTGATCGATAAGCTAACTGAAGAGTTACAGTAGTAGGGGAAATCTCTCCCAAATTTAAACGTTTAAAGATCGATAGAGGCATAAGATTGATACTCGCTATTAAATCACATAAAGATTTTCCAAAAAACTTTTCACCAATAGCACAAGGTATAGTAAAACTACCAGGATCTTTTAATTTTTTAGGAAGCTTTGAAGCTTTTTCTGTAAAATAACACTACACACTTAACTGAGTGCAACAGTCTCGTGATCTGTAAACTTCATTTTCTTGTTTAGTATATCCTTCATAAATTTCACATAACTTGGCATTTGCTCCCACTTATGCTTGAAACAAACAATATTTATAAGTTGTTATTATAGTTGATGGGTTGGTTGACGACTCAAAGAAAACAAATAAGTTTAAGCCAATGCATATATAAAGTGACATTCATATTATGTCTGATTCATGTTATGCTTTGAGATTCGTGTCAGATGATGAAAATTAGTTAGTGATTTATCAATCTTCATTTTTTACTTTCTTTTAAGAACATCTAAGTTAGAAATTAATGATTAAAACTTGCTTCAAATTTGAGTCTCCTAATTTTACTCTATCCACTTATGCTAAAATTGGAGCTAAAGTGCACATGCCTGAATTTATTGATTTATCCACTTATTCTTAAAACAAACAATATTTATAAGTTGTTATTATAGCTAAAGGGTTGGTTGACGACCCAAACAAAAGAAATAAGTTTAAGCTTATGCATACATAAAGTGACATTCATATTATGTTTGATTCGTGTTATGCTTTGAGATTCGTATCAGATGATGAAAATTAGTTAGTGGCTTATCAATCTTCATTTAAACTTACTTTCTTTTAAAAACATCTAAGTTAGATATCAATGATTAAAATTTGCTTCTAAGGTTCAACTAAAGGAATGTTTATCGTTAACTTCTTAAGGATTTCCAAAAATTTTGTAAATTTTTTGTCTTTATTCTTCTGCTTCAGACTTTGAGGAAACGGATGTAATGGTTTTTCTAAAGGACCTTGTGTTTATTCATTTTCATTTTGGTCACTTTCCATTTCTTCCTTCTCTTCATTAATTTTAGTTTCTCTTTGGATCCTTGTTTCAACTTCTTTTCCACTTCTTAATTGAATAGCTCTAATTTGTTCCTTATTTTGATTTTTTGGATTAACTTCCACAGTACTGGAAAGAATTCCTGAAGGTCTGTTACTAAGTGCAGTGGTAATATGTCCTAATTAATTTTCAATAATTCTAATAGCGGCCCCTTGATTTTGTATTTGATTTCCCATGTTCAACATTACTTCTTCCATTTTCAACTTTTTTTCCTTAACTTGTAGGTTAGGGTTAGAGTTAAATTCAAAAGGATAATAAGGTAGATAATTAGGATTTTCTTGGTTGTTCAAATTTTTAGTGAAAATCACTGAATTGTTATAATTATTCCAACTAAAAATAGGGTAGTTTTTCCATCTAGGGCTATAATAATTATAATACGGATTGTTATTTTGATTATTTATAGCATTTAAAGTTTCATAAGATGATTATCAATTATCTGTCCTAGTGAATTTTCCTCTAATATTGAGATTATTTGAGAATAGTTCACTCCAATATGATCAATCTTTTTAGAAATAGCATCAATTTGAGATGCTAAAATAGACATTACATCATAATCATGAATTCTAGCTACTCTCTTAAGATTTACCCTTTCAGAGGGCCAATGAAAATTGTTAGTAATCATTTATTTAATTAATAAGTATGTTTCATCAAAAGGTTTTGACATTAGTGATCCACCTGCAGCAGCATCCATAATATGTCTAAGTGATCCCACTAATCTATTGTAAAATGTTTGAATTATTAACCAATTTGGTAAAGCATGGTGTGGACATTTTCTAAGGAGATCCTTAAATTTTTCTCAGGCTTCACATATCGATTCCCCTTCAAACTGATAAAAAGATATAATATCGTTTCTAAGCTTAGCTGTTTTCGAGGGTGGAAAATATTTAGCCATAAATTTTTGTGAGAGTTCTCCCCAAGTTCTGATAAATCTAGGTGCTAATGAATTTAACCTTATCTTAGCCTTATCCCTCAGTGAAAAAGGAAAAAGTCTAGGTCTGACAGCATCATTCGACACTCCATCATATTTAAATATAACACACAATTCTAGAAAACTAGAAGGTGTAAATTGGGATCTTCAGTTGGCATTCCCCCAAACTGATTGTTTTGTACCATTTGGATAATAACAGGTTTACAATAACAGGTTTTAGCTCAAATGAATTAGCAGCAATATCAGGATTTTGAATAGTCAAGTGAAGTTCATCTGCTGTCAGATTAGCATAATCTTTTAAAGGTTATTTTCAATTTTCATTTATTTAATTATCTAAGTTATTCGACATTTTGTTTAAGTCTTTAATTTCAAATTTTTCTAATAGTACGTTCTAATTCTGAATCGTAAGGTACTAAACTTTCAGATCAAATATTTCACATAAACAAATATAATATGCGAAGAAAAATTTCTTAAAAATACTCTTAAATATATAGTTATATATATATATATATATTATTTTATAATTTTTTTGATATTTGGTATATTTTATCTCTAAATTTCCTAATTTACCAAATCTATTTAATTTACCGTTAACTTCCCCGGCAACGACGCCAAAAACTTGATCCTGGTTAAATATAGTTGTGTAAAATTTATATAACTTTGACTCCTCTATGTAACAGTGTCAAAAGCTTGATGCAATATTTATGATTAAGAAATTTAAGCAATTAATGTTAGGATTCTATGCAAGTATACGTATCGTTATCAAGTAATAAAGGACTTTCTATTTAAGCTCTGAATATTGATCCCATCAGGAAGGTTTAAATTTGAAATGATAAATTAACTAGGAAATTCACAGAAATTAAATGAAATTACTGTCACTAATTTCGAATGTGTAAGATGCTAAAAAAACAAAATTACATAATTACTAGCAAAACTGAAATACAAAGTTTAAAACAGTAACCACTAAACTATTAAACTATCTTTATGACATCAAGGTTTCTTATGTGAAAACGCATCTTTTCCACTACAATGAGATTTTGGTAAAATGAGATGAGATAAAGGGTTTTAATATGTATTATGCCAAATAGGAGTAGTTTTAATTCTCTACCCTGATACAGTGTTGTAGTAAATTATTGGCTAATCTCAGGTTTAGTCCCTAAATTAGTGGCTAGGCCATGAGGATATTAGCTCCCCCCACCTGAAAGCTAACTCTCGCTTTAGTTCTTAAACACTAAGACTGAATTGGAGATTTTAGTCTGTTACTCTAAAATCTCTAATTCTACACCCAAATATATATATTTCCCTATTTATTTGCACTTAATTACAAGAATGAAATTCTCCTTCATGGAATCAAATGTGATCCTCACTCTATTGTAGAACTCATACTCCATTTCCCAAATCATATCTTTCACAACACATTTTAAAAATTCAATTGGCGAAGTCAAAAAGTAAATTAAGTTCAGAGTTGAAAAATCATCACAATTTATTTTATATTTTAATATCGACACACCTGTATTATCTCTTCATTTCACCATATCTCAGAGTAAGGAGAAAGATAAAGAAAACTACTCAAATTTCATGAGAAAGATACAACAAAACACAAATTTCATATATATATAAGAAAGTTCATACAACACTAATAAACAAACAACACTTATCTGAAACTCTTTCTCAAAGCAAATCCCTTGTAGCCTCCCCTAGGAAATGTAGGAAGAAGAAATCTCTCACTTTTCTCTGTCTCCAACACTCTTAGAGAAATATTCACACTTAATCTCAACACAAAAACTCTAAACACTTAAAAGAAAAATCACTAATAGACTCCAAAATGGTGGTGGAATGAAGATGAAAAGTGTATGATATGTAAGAGAATGCATAGTGGTCAGGAATGGCAAAAAGGAGCAAGTAGGAATGAGGAGGACTACCTTTTCTGATTGATTTCGGCCCTAAATAAAGCCTAGAGTTGGTACTCCAATAGATGCATCCAAAAACTCTTCAAAAAGCATCCAAATTTGTCAAAGCTTTTAGAAACAGTGTCTGAACCGACGTTGGCGCCGTCGGAGCCAGAGACCATTTAATTAAATCTACATTCTATGTCAAAAGGCCTCATCGGTGCTGCTTCTCTCACCGTTGGTGCTGAGTAAAATCCATCATTTGTTCTGTAATTCTGTGACGTCGGCGCTGCTTCTGGCGTCGTCGGTGCTGCTTCTGGCGCTGTCGGCGTTAAGTATTTCTTCAAAAAGTCATTTTAACTCCAAATTCCCTCCTTTTTTCTTCCTTTTTAGTTTGAGTCCTAAAAATCAACAACCTGTCAGAAAACATAAAAATACCTTCCATTAAAGTGTAATATCACCAAAAATGAGTATAAAATGTGGGTTTAAGAATGTATATATTTTTTGTGTATCACCTTCATTCGGAGACAACAAATTGAAATGTAGTGACTAGCAAGTTACCAAACATCATTATTGTGTATAACTACAACAATATTTCAAAGAAAAAATTACACGGTTTCAACTTATGCCCCAGTCTTAAGAAACATAGAATATTTAATAACATGCCATTTTATGCTTAATTGATCCATGGGAACTAGATTTGATCTCTTTCATCACAGGGCATGATCATCATGTAGAAGCTTTAATTAATAGCCATAGAAAGGTAAGAAAACCTTGGTGGATTCTCATTGACTTAATCTATTACAGGCTACAATGACAAGTGAATGTGCTTCAACTAATAACCAAGAAAAAGTTAAATATTCTTAGTGGCAGATAAGGTCTCCACCCCCTTGAAGGCACACCCAAAAGAAAACCTTGACCATAAGTCACTAGAGGATAGAGTCCTAACTAGAAAGATTTCATGAGAGCAAGTGATTGGCATGGCCTTCACTCAAATATATCAGAATGCTACAAGCTTTAGAAGGTACAAGTACATTAAAAGCCTCAGAAAATATAAATCTTAAAAGACACAAATCTCAGAAGGCATGATCCTCAAATGTTACATAATTTTCTTTATACAGAGTGCATATAAAATTTGATTACACATTTCTACATATTTGAGAAGCTAGACAGCCTTAGAAGGTATAAGCCTCAAAATATTTTAATGTCATAATGTGCACCATAAGTGGGGAAACAATAAATTAGAAGTTAGGCATTAGCAACCCAGAAGTTGAGCAACTACATCATTAATAACACAAGCGATGGGGCAACCACATCTTAAAAGAAAAGACATAAGTAATCTTAGAAGCAAAGTAAAATTTTTATTACAAGAAGTCAAAGAAAGACGTATAGACAAACACTCTATCTTTGTATATAAATGTCATCAGGCAATTGAAAAAAATTAAAGACCAACACTCATTGGTTTTAATGTTAAAACTAGTCAGTAAAATCAAAGATATCAAATTATTACAATAATCTTTTCTTCATCAGAAATATGCTCCTACAATTCATTTTTAGCTTCCACTCCTTTTTCGAGCAATAAGAGGATCTTGAGACACCTAACTTGGAGGCATGACTTTAGTGTCAGCTCTAATCCTGTATAACATCATTTAGGCTCCTTTACAAAAACTTAGATTAATTTTTTATGTACAATGGGCCCACAATTATTTATTCTCCTCTTTAATAGTCAACACCCTTACTTAGAAAGTCTACAAAGTCACTGTGCTCTAATTGAGGCTAGCACGTGGCTCCCTAAGTTCTTCTCGAGTATTTAGCAGTTCTCAGTGTTGCCAAGAAAAAAATATTTATAAAGGATATGACATTGCTGCACTTTACTAACTAACAACCTAATATAAATATGTTTATCATACAAGAATTATTCAAATTATATTGTTTTTTAAGAATGTGGTTAATCTTTGCAATTTGTTTAAGCCCTTGAAAAAAGGGTCAGCTCACTTCAAAGGGTATCGACATCGCCTACTCAAACTCTCGGTACTTCGGCTGATTCTCAGAGGGATAGGATTCCACATATAATAACATCTTGTAATGTAAAATATCTTATGCATAAATCACACCAAAAGTGCAAAAAATATCTTCTAGGGTACATGATAATAGTGAAACAGGCTGTGGGACTCTGGTTAGAAAGCCAAGAGAGCTCTGTTGATTGCAAAACAAAAGGTAGGGAGACTTCAATTAGCAAGCCGAGGGAGCTCCATGGATCACACAAACAGGCTGGGTCACTTCATTTAGCAGGCTGTGGGATCTCTGTTGATCACACAAATAGGCTAGGAGACTCCGAAGTGGACAACAACAACGCTAAAATGAAATTTGTGGATTGCATAAATTGATTGGGAGACTCTAGTTATTGGGTCGAGAGAGCTTTGTTGATCACACGAACAAGCTAGGAGACTTTAATATTTTCTCTTTTTTGACGTATCTATAGGCTTAAAAGGAAAAAAAAAATGTCCAAAATTGGCAAAATTTTGAGGTTTCTCATCGTAATTGGATGGTTGATCCCGACTGTTTATATGCAACAATATAACAAAAGCTCTGATTAAATTTTTCACTTATATTTCCTTAATTTGCAACAAAACCAAAAACTTAATCCTGAAGAAAAATAAGAATTTAACTTTTTAATTTATATATATTGGGATACTACACAATTATACGTATCGTTATCAAGTAATATAAGACTTTTCTGGTTAAAACCTCAAAATCGAACCCACAGGGAAATGATGCAATATGCACTTTTAAAAACTTTCTATTTTTAAAAAGACAATTATTTAAACTATAGATGTTTTTGCAGTAATGAAAGTTTAAATATTTTCAACTTAAAAAGATAACTTGAGTTTTTATAGAAGAAAATCACTAAATATAAAAATATCTCTCTCCCTATCATGAATCAGTAATAAGTATAGAAATTTTATTGTGGAAGTATGCAAAATGGAAGTATGCATATTGTGTTGTGTCAAATAAGAGCAATAATATTCTTTACCCTTACTAGAGATGCTATAAAGAAAATTGGTTAATTTAAAGTTTGAATAATTCTGAAGACCGGCTAGGCAGGGAAGATACTAGCTATCACTTGGGGGCTAAGATCTTGTATCATAACCTAAAAAAATAAACCAAGTTGGGGGGCTTTAACCTATCACTTTAAAGTCCTCTAACTATACACCCTTCAATGAATGTTTCACTATTTATTTGCACTCAATCATATGAACTACATTCTCATTCATACGACCTCATGTGATTCTTTCCAATTGTTGACTGAGACAATACCAACCCGGTTCTTACATGTTCTCACAACAAATTTTAACATCTGGATTGGCTAAATCAAGAAGTAAATTAAGTACACAGATTTAAATCATCACAACTTCTTCCAACATTAAAGATTAATACTTCCACAACTTCTATCTAACACTTAATTACTTATCATTTTAAGAAGAAAGATAAAAAAAACTACTCAGAATCCATGGAGAAAAAAAAACCACACTTTAGTTTAAAAATAGAAATCATTGTCAAACCAATAATAAGTCTCATATAAAACCAAAAGTAATCTAAAACAAAAGATAAAACTTATCTCAAATCCTCCACCAAACTCTTGAAGTTCCTTTAAATCTCTTCTATTTTACAACACTCTCAATATAAAACTAAAACAAAAGGATAAAATAAATATTTGGTGTGATGCCTGAAAATCTCTCCAAACTAACTCCCCAATTTCTTTAAGAACTTTCAAAACTTTCTCTTTTCAAGCACACACACTTTAAAGTTTCAATCTTCCTTCTTTTATAATTTTCCAATATGTGCATTGGTATCTCTTCAAAATATGTCTTGATTTGAGGTATTTCCCCAAGAGATGCCTCCTTTCACAAGTATTTTCGTCATTGGTGATTATAACCACCTATTTATGCCAAAAGGTGCCTCAAATATCTCTTCAAAATTCGCAAAACCGAATTTACTCATCAAATAACTACCTCTTGCACTTAAGCGTGGGGCCTCTGGGGCTTAGGCGCGGCCTTCTCTATTTAACTGGCGCTTAGACGCCCAAACTCTTTTGTACAATTTTTAACCTTTTTGCTCCAAATTTGATCCATTTTCACTCCTATAAGCATTTTACCATTTTTACTTGTATATGTAATAAAAACACAAAAATACCTTCCATTAAAATGCAACATCTCAAAAATAGGTATAAAAATGTGTCTAAAAACGCTATATATTGTTTAAAAACACTATATATTATAGGTGTATGAAAATCCCACAAACTTAAAATGTTACTTGTCCTCAAGTGACACTTCAATCTTTAAAAACCAAATAAGTGTGATATATATATGTGTTTCTTTAGGAGTTACTAGAATTTAGATTTAGAAATATAGTAGTCAAATTTAGAGAAAATATTCAGTAAATGTGACTAACTTAAAGCTTAGAAATTTTTAATGTTAAGAAATATGAAAATATGAGTTTCTATCTAATTCAGAAATATTGTAGGTTTTTCAAATTTAGAATTTAGTCCTTTTATTATCTCTACTTAAAAGTTTTTATTTTAAATAATTTTACTCACTATATTATATCACTAAGCTTAAGATTTTCTCAAGTCTTATACTTTAAAAAGATAAAATGCGGAACCAATTTTTGATCAGGCACTAATCCTCAAGCTTCTCCTCCCTTATATATTTTTTTTTCTTTTTCTTTTTATTTTTCTTTTTCACGCAAAGATTACTATATTTGGATAGGACTTTAATAATTTTGAATTCTACTTCTCCTTTCCTAAAGCAAAGTCTTGATATAAATCTTTTACTTAAAAATATAATAATAGTTTTGAAAATTATTTTAATAAAAGAAATTCAAATATTAAAAATAAAAGTCTAAATTATCTAAATTTTTCAAAAATATAATTTTTCTTACTAAAGATAGTTACACATATTAATCATTTTCTATACTAAAAATTTTTAACTTAAAGTTTTTCTTCATTACTTAAAATTACTAAAAATTTTAACTAAATTCTCTTACTTATTTCTAAAATTAAATTTTACTTCCCTAATATAACTTCATATACATGATCATTTTCTTTCTTTTCAAATAAAATTCACTTATAACACATTTGAGAACAAATAAAATTCAAGTTTTGAAAATATTTTTCATCCCCCCCCCAAACTTAAATTTTTAACAAATTAAACAATTTAGCATCAGATATATATAAGCAGGAATGAAAATTAAATTAACATGCTTATAGGAATTTCTATGCCCTAATTATACAAGTATAAAACTAAAATCAGGAGTAAAATTAATTTTGATTAAATTTTCTACTGTTTTCATTTCAATTCAACATGTAGATATTCAGTAGACTTCTAAACAGTTGGTACAAGCATAGAAGCAAACAAACATACTACTTTGACTTCACAATCTCAGCATAAAAACAAACTCACAAACATGATAAAAGAAAAATACAGGGCAGCAGTTTCTGAAATTTAAATTTATGATCTAAGTTAGCAAGATTTTTGACTTTTCAAAAGACATAGAATTAAGTTAAGTTCTAAACTAAATAAATCACAATACTAAAATCACAACAGTTACTACCCTAAAATTTCAAAAACAAAATACTAACACAAACATCATAATAACAATAAAACATCAAAGTCCAAAACACAACACATAGTCTAAATCAATACACAGATGCAAATGTAGCAAGATCAGACCACATAGTCCATAACATAATACGAACATAAAAAAAAAAATCTCTCAGTCCTACTCCTCACTCTCTGAATCACCGCTATTCTACGTTTATGCAGGCTCATAATCAGGATATCGAGGATATGGAGGAAATTACTCTCCTGGGTCACCCCTAATTAGGTTCTCCAGAGATGAGTTAAATTTCTCTTCTTAATCACTCTTTTTCCTATTATAACTATCAGTATGTTGTACAAAACGCTCTAAATTCTGATCTTTATCAGCGGTATAGTTAATATGATTCATCATCCTCTGCAATAATTGACCTTGGGTCTCAGTAGACTCACCTCTAGATGTAGAATCACGTGAGGTAGATGGTCTAGATGTAGAAGTGGCAGAGGTAGAAGCAGCAGACGTCTCCATTCCATAGCTCCTAGAAAATCCTCCTCTTCAGCCAAAAATAGAATGTTCAAAGTAAGTCTTCACATTTACTTTAGTGACGGGCTTTAGAGGTAACAA
Organism: Phalaenopsis equestris; assembly: GCF_001263595.1. Lineage (NCBI taxonomy): Eukaryota > Viridiplantae > Streptophyta > Magnoliopsida > Asparagales > Orchidaceae > Phalaenopsis > Phalaenopsis equestris. The sequence continues at coordinate 21,077 of NW_018220608.1, forward strand.
TACTTCCTCCTAGCTATCATATTTTACTCCAGCCTGCTCACATAAGGAAAAGACCAAGGAAGAAAATCCCAGACCTGCAATAGTAACAACAGTAGCCGAACTGATGATAGTTTGATAAATCAAAGCTCCTACGTTAACGAGCTTTCCTTCCTGGATACAATAATTTAACGTCGCTTTCTCTCAGATAACTTCACTGAGATGATTTGTTAGAAGCAGACGAGCAGAAATAAAGCAGTGCCAGACCTTTGTAGGTGCACTTAGCTTTAAAGTTGGGAAGTTGACTCTCCTCTCATTAGTGATCTTCCAGAGTCCTCTTCCAACAGTCAAGTAAGAAATATTCTCATCTAGTTCCGCCTCAGTCGGACTACAATTTGCATAAAAAAATAAAGAATCAGGTGGCAAATGGTAGAACAAATTGATTATCTCTGGTGAAAAAGGTATCAACTTTCCTCGAACCATAACTCTATCGTCTTCAGCCTCAGGGAGGTTTGCATAGAACTCCCTAACAACAAAAACCACAAACAAAAAAAATAACAAAAACAACAGAGAAACAACAGAATCGTTCCCACTTTCGGTGAACAATCAGAACTTCCACGACTCCACCTGGATTCTTAAAACACGCTCATGAATCAGTTTTCGTGACTGTAATGCATCACTGTACCGATCCTGAGCCTTCGAACTTACAAACTTGCTCGAATCAAAAGGGCTCTTTCCTTTACTCCTCTTCATTCTTAGTGTCATTCTACAAATTTTATAAATTCCAAAAATACCAAAAATAACTTCAAAAATCAAGTCTAAACTACTAAACTAAACTTCTAAAAGCATAAACTACACTTCTTATGAAATTTCCATAATTTTTTCCTCATTTTTTAACATGAATAGTAAATTTTTCAAATTTCTCCAAATTTACTCAAAATACATGGTGAAAATCCAAAATTTTTGCATAGAAGTAAAACTCTTACCGCAAGAAACTTGAATCTAGCAATTTTTTCTTGAGTCCACCAAGAAATCTCCACTGAAAAGTGTGACCTAGCCTTCCAAAATTGCGAACTTAAGAGCAAGAAGAGGATGGGATGGTGAAAAAAAGGCATTTTTTGAGTGAAATTTTCACTTTTAACTATTCGCGAACTAATTTTCGTGAACTGGCTCTTAAGCGAGGGTAAGTGGTGCTTAGGCACCTGCCTCTAGGGTTAGCTCGCGCTTAAGAGCGAGATATGGCACTTAGGTGCCAGTGCACAATTTTAAAGATTTTCAATTTTAAGTAAAATGCACTATTTGCCGAAGTATACCACCCCTAAATGGTCTTATAATACTTAAATGATTATTTTCAACTTCATATAACTCCCTTCTGTCGCAAAATTCTCCCATATAACTATTTCAATTTGAGGCTAAAAATAACAAAAATTTTCACACAAACAAACTTATATTAATTCACAAATGAGTACAAATACATTTAACGCTTAATTCTCACTCCAAAGAGTCTTGGATGAGAAAATTTTCTAAATACAAACACTTAACAATCATTTCACTATAAACAGATAAGTAACACAAACACTAAAAACACGACTTAAACACTACACACTTTAGAACATTGACTTCTAACACACAAATTCTAACACATAACTTAATTTCATTCTTTATTCGTAGGAACAAATTCCTGTTTTTCATTAGTCTCTCCAGGAATATAGAGTTGATAAAACGGACGGTGGTGACGAGCTCTGATACTATCCTTTTCAATCCACTTCTGCTTAATGAACATCACCTTATCTGCTTCCTCTATATAACTAGTGTGGCTAAATTTCACCTTCAATTGCCATCCAATATGCTCTAGATGTGCATGAAACTCAAGTACCTTGGTCTCCAAAAAAGTCATGATATTCTCAATTTTGTTGATCTTCTCTGATATCCCTTCAATACTAACGGCTAAGAAATCATTATACATCTCTTGACTAATGAACCTCTTCCTCATTTTTTCTTCCTTCTTCTTCAAGTCCATCTCCCATGAAGAAATTTTCTCTAAATCTCTCTTTCACTTAGACTTTTAGGGATAAAAATGATCTGAGGTGAAACTCCTTCACAAAACCCTTGTATTTATAGGTTTAAATCCTCCTAATAACTTATGGGCACGTCTAGGAACTGCCTTGGCATGTTTTTACAAACTAATTGGCGGTTAAACCTTCTAGAATGTTAATTTTGCACATGTGTTTAAACTGTCACGCTTAAGCGCCGAATCTTGGCGCTTAAGCGCCAGCGCACATTTTTGTACCAGTCAACTTAACGTCCAAATTCTCATTCTAACAAGTTTAGGTCACTAAATAAAATCTAAAAATCATTACTAGCAAATAATTAACTCAAAAATACTACCCCAAATTTCTTAATCAGACTCAAAACAACAATGAAAGCAAAAACACACTGATAACTATGGGTTGCCTCCCACAAAGCGCTTGGGTTTACGTTGTTAGCCCAACATAACTAGTGCAACATCATTCCATCATTAAATTTATATTGATCCCCTATAAAATAAGATTTTAGTCTATGTCCTTCTATGTCATTCACTTTAAATGTTTTCTCAGACTTAGGATCTTTCATATCTACAGCTCCATAAGGATAAACTTTTATCACAATAGAGGGGCCCATCCACATTGACTTAAGTTTGCTTGGAAATAATCTTAACCTTACATTATATAGTAAAACTTGTTGCCCTGGCTGAAAATTTTTAATAAGAATCCTTCGATCATGCCACATCTTCATCTTTTTTTAATAAATTTTAGCACTCTCATAAGATTCATTTCTTATTTCTTCAAGCTCATTTAATTGTAATAATCTTTTCTCACTAGCATCTTTCAAATTATAATTGAACTCTTTAATCGTTCAATATGCTTTATGCTCAAGTTCAACTGGTAAGTGACAAGCTTTTTCAAATATTAGCCTATATGAGGACATTCTTATAGGAGTTCTATATGCAGTCCTATAAGCCCACAAAGCATAGTCAAGTTTGGCTGAACAATCCATTTTTGTTGGATTCACAGATTTTTCCATAATTATTTTAATTTCTTGATTGGATAATTCAGTGAAACCACTTGTTTGGAAATGATAAGCAGTAGCAATCCTATGATTTATATGATATTTCTTTAATAATTTTTCCATTATGAAATTTCTGAAATGACTTCCCCCATCAGTAATTATAACTCTCGGCATCCCAAATCTATAAAATATATTTGTTTTCAAAAATTTTGCAACACTTTGGGCATCACATCAAGGTAAGCAACAACTTCTATCCATTTGGATACATAGTCCACTACTAACAAAATATATAAATTTCTGAAAGATGGTACAAGTGTCCCATGAAATCTAATCCCCAAACATTAAATATTTCAACTTCTAGCATATAATTGATGGGGCATCTCATTTCTTTAGAAATATTTCCTACTCGTTGGCATTTATCACAAGTTTTGATATAAGTATTAACATCTCTAAAAATCGTAGGCCAATAGAATTCAAATTGTAAAATTTTGTATGTTATTTATCAACACCAAAATGTCCCCTAAAATCAGAATTATGACATTTTTGGATAATCTAATAAGTTTCTTCTAATGGTACACATATTCGAATAATCAGATCCTTTCATTTTTTTACATAAAAGTGTCCCAAAAATAAGTCTTAGCTTCAGAAATAAATTTTCTCTTCTGTTGGTATGTCATTCCATAGGGTATAATATCACTAACAAGAAACTCAAGCCTGGACAAATGATCAGCAATTTGATTTTCAATCCCCTTCCGATCTACTATTTCAAAATCAAATTCTTGTAAAAGAAGAATCCATCTTATAAGTCTAGGTTTAGCATCCTTCTTTTTCATTAAGTACTTAATAACATAATGATCTGTATGCATTACACAATGAGTTCCAATCAAATATGATTTAAATTTATAAAAAACATATATTATTGCTAATAACTCTTTTTCAATTGTTGTATAATTAATTTGAGTTTCATTGAGAGTTTTACTAGCATAGTAAATTACTTTGAAATTTTTATCACATCTTTGTCCTAAAACAACCAATAGCATAATCACTAGCATCACACATCAATTCAAAAGGTTTTCCCCAGTCTGGTGAAACTATAAGTGGTGCGGTGATTGATTTTTCTTTTAAAAAATGCATATTCTCTACCCTGCAACTTGTCTGGTAGGTATTAACTCATTATGTTCATTCACAATTACAATTACTCCTCCTTTCTCAGGAACACAGTGAATTGGACTAACCCATGCACTATCTGAAATAGGGTAGATAATTCTAACATCCAAACACTTTAAAATTTCTTTCTTAACAACTTCTTTCATAACAGGATTCAATCTCCTTTGAGGTTCAGTCCTCGGTTTGCAGTTCTCTTCCATATGAATTCTATGCATACAAATTGAAGGACAGATTCCTTTAATATCAGCAATTGTCTATCCAAAGGCTTTCTTAAAATTTCTCAATATTTTCATCGATCTTTCTTCTTCTTCCATCATTAACTTTGAGGAAATTATAACTGGCAAAGTAGAAGAATCTCCTAAAAAGGCATATTTTAAATGTTCAGGAAGTAACTTAAACTCAAGTTCTAGAGGTTTTTTAATAGATTGACAAAAAGATTTATCTTTGTCTATTGTGTCCAAAATTTCAAAACTTTCTCGAACATAGTTTGAATCTTCCTTAAAAAGGTCTTCACATTGATCTAGTTCCTTATCTTACTCGTGTTCCAAATCTTTTTCTTCAAATTTTTCTTCATAAGTAGTTTTGAAATGACATTCACTTAGATATCTTATAACATTCATTATATAACATTCATCATCATTATCATTTGCAGGGTATTTCGTTGATCTTGAAACATTGAAAGTAACAGTTTGATCATTGACGCACATTGTTAATTCCCCTTTCTGCACATCTATCATTGCTCTTCCTGTGGCTAGGAAAGGTCTCCCTAAAATGATAGGTATCCTCCATATCTGGCACAATGAAATCAATAGGAAACATAAATTAATCCACTTTCACTAGGACATCTTTTATAACTCCTTTAGAGTATGTTATTGAACAATCTACTAACTGCAGAGTTACAGTAGTAGGGGTTATTTCTTATAATATCAATCTTTTGAATATTCATAATGACATAAGGTTAATGCTTACACCTAAATCACATAAAGCTTTCCCATAAAATCAGTCTCCTATTGCACATGGAATTGTAAAGCTACCAGGATCTTTAAGCTTTTCAAGATGCTTCTTCTGAATTATAGCACTGCACTCCTCACTAAGTGCAACAGTATCATTATCTTCAAACTTCCTTTTTTCTGTTGAGAATATCCTTCATAAACTTTACATAGCTCGGCATTTTGTTCTAAGGCTTCCACAAATGGAATATTAATTGTAAGCTTCTTAAATATTTCTAGAAATTTTGAAAATTGCTAATCCAACTTCTGCTGACAAAGTCTTTGAGGAAATGTAGGTGGTGGTTTTTCCAAATCAATTTTCAGTGGAGAAATCGGTCTTTTAGAATTTTTTGGAGCGTCTTTTTTTTATTCTTCAATTTCTTTTCTCTCTACTTCAGTTTCTTTTTTAACTATACCTTCCAACTCTCTTCCGCTTCTAAGTCGAACAACTTTTACTTGCTCTTTATTTTGGTATTTTGGATTTGATTCAGTATTGCTAGGAAGTGTTCCTTGGGATCTATTACTTAATGAATTTGTTTTTTGCCCAAGTTGATTCTCAATATTTCTAATTGTAGCTCCTTGACTTTGTAATTGATTTCCCATTTGTAGCACCACTTATTCTATAGAAAACTTCTTCTTTTTAAATTATGAATTACTATTAAAACCTGAAGGATAAGTAGATCTAT
>NW_018220609.1:0-2637 GCF_001263595.1 Phalaenopsis equestris
TCCTTCAGGATAGATACAGGGTTTGAGGTACAGCGAACTTTCATTTAAAACTATGAAAAATATGTGGTCAGTTTGATTTCATATTTTTTTCTAAATATTAAAACGTCCTTCTGAAGCAAGCTACTAGATTTCGATTCCGGTGACCGACAGCTTCTTACGGGCAACTCCTCCAAACCAAAATAGTGTCGACAGCTTTTGGCGACTCCGCTGGGGATAAGCTTTTCCCTCCATTTAAATAAAGAAAAATTATCTTCATACATCGGTAATGTGTTCATGTCCCTTATGAACCAAAATTACCATTCTTTCGTTGACATACTTTACCCATTTCTGCCTTGAGAAAGTACGGTCAACTATTTGGACTCCAGGACTACCTGTTCAATCTCCTTTGAATAGAGGGGTTCAGGAGGCCATTAAAGACTCCTTAAATCTTCATAAGGGGTTGGACCACAATAGGTGTGTTGGTGGACTAGTTCCACCTGGGCAGTGTGTGTTGCTAAATGGGTCTCACATTGGGTCCTAAACACTTCATATCTCAATTCCAAATCTGATTTGCTATTATTCAAATTAAATTAAAATGTGTTGTGCTGCGCGCACTTTAAAATTTTCTTATATTAATTAAAATTTTCTACTTTCAAATTACCTTTTTTACTAACAATTTTTAAACATTCCCACAAACTAAGACTTACTCAGTCTACAGACCAACCTTTGTAAATTTTCAATGCTTGCACTAAAGATTACAAGGTTTTGGCCATATAGTTAAACCCAAAACTTTCTGTTTTAAAGCTTCTACAATAGCCTACCCAACGCTGACCTTTTCCTGTAACTTGCCAACAAGCCATGAAGCCTGCAACGTTGTTCTCACCATTAAGTTCTGAGCTGGATTTGAAGACCTCGAGGTTATCCTTGGGAAGGCTCCGTTCGTCGTGATGAAAGTCAACGCTCCAAAAGTTCAGGAGTCGTCTGTTGAGTTCAATCTGAACTGTCTTCAAGACTTTCCGTCCTACAAGAAAGCTAAGACTACTATTGATGTCGTGGCACTTACCAAGCCTGCTGTCCCCGTTGCTGCTAAGGGGAAAGAATTAATGATAATTGAAGATCTAACTAAGGGATTAGTTGTCCCGTCAAAAATATTAAAAATTGGATTGAGTTCAAAAACTGCACCGCTAACTCGAACTTAAAAGAGAAACCGTAGCAGAAGAGCTCGAAGGGCTACGAAAGCCCAGACTCCTGACGAAATACCTGTCGAGAAAGAGCCTCACCAAGAGGAGTTTGAACTACCAGAAATATATCCACTACTACGAGGAAGAAAATTTCATCCTCTAGTGGACACCGACAGACACGAGAGTGTCCAGAAGATTTTTGTCGCGTTACCATCACTTCATGGATAAGATAGGGAGAAAAAGAAGGCTACCCCTATCACTCGAGTCAGCTCAATTTTTCAAAGGTTAGCTGTTAAAGAGTGTTGTTCAGTTCGTGAGTTACTTAAATGAGTTGGACATGCAATATCCCCTCAAATGAAGGAAGAGATTTTAAGGGACATTAAGTCCGCCAAACAAAAGTTAAATGGAAATCTGCCCTCTCGCATTCCCATCTGGTTCCACCTGGGAAACAAGGTTGACACTGTCACTATTACTACAGATTCCACCGCTACTAGGACCACAGGTCGTTGACCAGTAAAGTCAAGACTGGGTCTGAGAATCCTAACAAGCACACATCACAAAGATATTCCTAAAAAGGAAAAGACAAAGAGGTTACCTAAAATTGTATCTGGTTTACACCGTGGGGAGCATATTTGTCCTCGACATACCGATGTTTATGCTAAGACACTCCATTCAGACACATCATCGTCAAAGAGGAAAGTATGGATACCCAAGGTTGCTGCACCGATACAGTCTAGTGAACCTGCAGGGAAAGATCATGGAATGAAGGCTGGATCCAAAATATCTGACATCGTCGCAATGATTGCCAGCAAGATAGAAGAACAGGTAGAGGATGTCCAGCAGGTTCCTCCCGATCTTAAGATGATTCAAGAATCGATAATCGAAGAAAAAGTTGAAAATCTCAAAGTCAAGATTTCTGAGTTGGCTCGGAAACATGGAGTTTCCATCGATGATGATGATGAAAATTTTGACTATAACGATTACCTCAAAGAAGATTTTATGGATGTCCATATTATCGAGACCAGGGCCACTGCATCTGCGCGTGACACTCAATCTTCTACTTAAGAGAACGTCGTAGATGAGCTACGTAGGGCTATCCTTATAAGGGATGAGCAAGTCAGCCTATTATAGAAAAGGATAGAAGAGATGGCCATCGCCATGACCACTATGACCACAATTCAAGGGCAGTCACAAGCACCGCAACTAGCATCTCTAGAGATCAACCAACCCGAAATCATACATATTACAGATGAAAGAAGAGAGGTTGTCTAAGTAAATAGAGAAGAGCAACCAAAGAAGGATTCTCCATCAAGCGCCATGCCGGAGAAAGAATTCAAGCAAATGGTCAAACAAGTTCGGGATGCCTTAACCCAATTTAAGGGTGGTGCGTTGAATCTAAAAAGTAGACCTTATCTGGAAGAGTTCAATATCGTAACTTTCATTAAGGGTTTCGTATTCCCAAGCTTCAAGATATTTG
>NW_018220610.1:0-244 GCF_001263595.1 Phalaenopsis equestris
GAAAGCATGATTGAGAATGCAAGAGAGAGAATGTGAAAAGATGTTCTCTTGAGTGAAGGAAGAGAGAGAGGGAGTGAGAAAAAAGAATGAAAAATCTGAATGTGCTTGAGGGAAGGAAGAGAGAGAGGGAGTGAGAAAAAAGAATGAAAAATCTCTCCCTCCTCTATCCCTCATTCTCATTCTCTCTCATGGTCTCTCCTCTCTCCCTCCATCACTTCTCTCTCTTTCTCTTGCTCTCTTTCTC
>NW_018220610.1:334-3491 GCF_001263595.1 Phalaenopsis equestris
CTCTCTCTCTCTCTATTTCCCTCTTTTTCTCACCCTTTCTCTTTTTCTCTCTCTTTATATATCTCTCACACTTGATGTCTTTCTCCTTCTATCTTCTATCTCTTTTCTCTCTCCCTATGTGTCTTCCTCCCCATATCTCTTTCTTACCTCTTTCCCCCTCTTTCTACCTAACAGAGAGAGACTCTCCATCCCTCTCAATATTTCTCTACCTCCATCTCTATCTCGCTCTATCATAATATCTTTTTATCCTCATTTTCTCTTTCACCCTCTCCCTCTCCCTCGCTTTTCAGATTTCTCTCCCTCTCACTCGTTCTCTTCCTCTCTCCTTCTTTGACTCTCTCTCCCTTGTTATCTATCATTCTCTCTATTTATCATACCTCTCTCTAGCTCTACATCTCTCTCATACTCTCAATATATCTTCCACTCTCTCTTTCAAACTATACATTACTAGTATCTATCTTTCTTACTCACTCTCTCAATTTCTATTCTCTCTGACTTTCTCATATGATAGAGATAAATTAATATAAAGAGTGAGTAAGAGAGAGATGGAGGATCAACCTGTCTCTTCCTCTCTCTCGCTCTCTCATTCTAACTCTCTCTCACGATCTTTCTCTCCCTCTCCATATGTTTCTCACTCTTTCCTTTATATCTTCATCCATTTCTCTCTTTCTCTTTACCTCTCTCTAGCTCTCTATCCTTCTCCTCCCATATTTCTCTTTCTAGTGAGAGATAAGAAGAAATTGAGAAAAATTGTGGGAGAGAAAGAGAGAGAAAGAAATAAGAGCATCTAAATAGCTGAGATAAAGAGAGAAGTGTGAGTGAGAGAGGTAGAGAGAGCGAGAGACAATAAAGTAAGAGAAGGAAAGATTAAGGAGTGGTGAGGGAGATAAAGAAAGACATAAAAGAGATGGAGGATGATGGGAGAGAGGGGAAAGAAGGAGAAAGATGGAGTGCGAGAGACATAGAGAGAGTGTGTGAAATAGAGAGAGAGATAGAGAGCAAGGTAGAGCGAGAAAGGGGAAGGTAGAGAGGGAGAGAGAATAGAGATATCTCTCTCTATATTGATTCTCTCTTTATCTCTCTCTTAAGCGTTCAACATATATTTCTATCCCAATTTCTCGCTCACACTCTCTATCTCTTGCTCTCTATCCTTCTCTCATATTTTCTCTTTCTAGTGATAGATAAGAAGAAAGTGAGAAAAATAATGGGAGAGAAAGATAGAGAGAGAGAAAGAAAGAAGAAAATCTAAATAGGTGAGATAAAGAGAGGAGTTAGGTTGATAAATAAATGGAGAGAGGAGTCTGAGTGAGAGAGGTAGAGAGAGCGAGAGAATAAAGTGAGAGAAGAAAAGATTAAGGGGTAGTGAGAGAGACAAAGAAAGAGCTAAAAGAGATGGAGGATGGAGGGAGGGAGGGGAAAGAAGGAGAAAGATAGTGTGAGAGAGATAAAGAGAGTGTGTGAAAGAAAGAGAGATAGAGAGCAAGGTAGAGGGAGAAAGGGGAAGGTAGAGATTGAGAGAGAATAGAGATATCACTCTCTATATTTCTATCCCGATCTCTCACTCACACTCTCTCTATCCATTCTCTCTCTTCCTCACAATCACACACACTCTCTCACTCTTACTTTATCGCTCTATCTATCTTTCCCTCTCTTCACCCTACCTCTTAATCTCTCTCTCCCTCACTCTCTCTTTCTCTCTATATCTTATCTCTCTTACTCCCTCTCTCTCCATATCAATATTCTCTCTCTCCATCATTCATTATCCTATCTGTGAGGTGAAAAGAATGAGAAATTACAAGAAATAGAGCACGAGAAAGATAGTGAGTGAGAGCTCTTTATGCTTCTATCGCACACACTCTCTATCGTTTTCTCTCTTACTCTCTCTCTCCCACTCCCTCTTTTTGAAGGGTAGGAGGGAGGTGAAAGAGGTTGAGAAAATGATTGAGAGGGAGACGAAAGAGGTTGAGAAAATGATTGAGAGGGAGATGAAAGAGGTTGAGAAAATGATTGAGATAGAGGGAGACTGTGAGAGTGAGAGGAAAAGAGTTAGATATGAAAGATAACGTGAAGACAAATTAAGGACATAGAAGAGAGAGAAAGAAGGAATAGGACAAACCAAGGATCCCTATTCTTCTATCTCTATCTCACTAATCTCTTGCTTTATCTCCTCTCTCCTTTCTCATTCTCTCACTACCACTCTCTCTCACTCATATATACTACCTCCCTCTCCCTCTCACTTCTTGCTCTCTCTTCTCTCTCTCTTAGTGCTCACTTTCTCTTGTTCCCTCTTTTCTTTTACTCTCCCTTGCTCATTGTCTCTCTCTCACTCTTCTATCTCTTTACCTCTTTCCATTGCTCTCTCTCTCTCTTGTTCCCTCTTGTTCTTAATTCTTACCTCACTTCTTTCCTTCCTTAAATCCCTCCCCCTCACATTCTCATGTGTCTTCTTCCCACTCCCTATCCATCCCTTCCTCTCTCTCTCCCTCCATCCCTCCCTCTCCCTCCCTCATCTCTTCTTCCTCATCTCTTCTTCTGTCTCCCTCCGAAAAGAAAATGACAAATAGAGTAGAGTGAGAGAGAGTGTGTGTGAAAGATGAGTCAACAAGGCAGAGAAAAAGAGAGGGAGGGAGAAAGTTGAGCAAGGAATGGAGAGAATTAGGGTGAGATGATGGAAGAAAGATGAAGTGAGAGTAAGCGAGAAAGAGAGTGAGAAACTACGAGAAAGTGAAATTAGGAGAGAGAGAAAGAGTGCGATAAAAAATGAGAGAGCAAAAGGGAGAAACAAAAGGAGGGAGCTTTATTTTGACATTTAACTTATTCTTCTTTTCTCTTTTGACATTTAACTTATTACTCTTCTCTCCCTATTTACTTCTCTCACTCTTGTTCCATCACTTGAGAGAAAGATGAGAGAACAAGGAGAGGATCAGAGATAAAGTTCTAGAGAGAGAGGTGAGTGAGCGAGAGAGAGGGATGGGGAGAGGGAAGAAGAGAGAATGAGAGTGAGAGAGGGAGGGAGGGAGAGAGAAATTAATCGATTGATAGAGTAAGAGAGAGAGAATATTGAGAGAGAGGAAAAGTCCTAAAGAGGGATGAAGGCAGGTTGAGAGAGTGGAGGTGGGAAATAGAAAAAAAGAAAGAGAGAAGTGAGAGAAAAAAA
>NW_018220610.1:5409-6522 GCF_001263595.1 Phalaenopsis equestris
CTATCCTTTCCACTCTCTCACCCTTCTAATGTGAGTGAGAGAGAGGGGCGAGTGGGAGAAAGAGAAGAAGAACGAGAAGCATAAGAGAGAGAAGAGTAAGAGTGCTAGAGAGGGATGGTAGAGGGAGGAAGGGAGAAAGAGAACAATTGGGAGAGAGCATGTGGGGGAGAGAGTGAGTGAGAGAGGGAGTGAGAGTTGAAAAGAGCAAATTGGAAAGTGATGGTAAAAGCAAAAAATTAGGAGGGAGAGAGAGAACAGGCAAAGAAAGTAATAAAGAAGAAAAATTATAAGAGATAATGAGAGTGAGGGAGTGAGAGTAAGAGAAGTAAAGGGAGAGAAAGTGACAGAGAAAAGGAGATAGTGGTAGAGGTAAAAAGAGAAGCAAAAATGAGAGAGGTTGAGAAAGGAATGGAGAGTGAGAGAAAGCAAGAGAGAGGAAAAGAGATAAAGAGAGAGAATGAGAGAAACAAGAACGTGAGAGATGGGGATGGACCATGAGAGAATATAAGAGAGTGAGAGAGAGCATGATTAAGAATGGGAGGGAGGGCGAGAGCATGATTGAGAATGCAAGAGAGAGAGAATGTGCAAAGATGCTCTTATGAGTGAAGGAAGAGTGAGAAGGAGAGAGAAGAAAGAATGAAAAATCTCTTTCTCCTTCTCTATCCCTCATTCTCATTCTCTCTCATGGTCTCTCCTCTCTCCCTCCCTCACTCTCTCTCTTTCGCTTGCTCTCTCTCATTCTCTCTTTCTCTCTTTGACAATTCTCTCTCAACACCCTCTCTGTCTCTCATTATCATTCTATCTCATGGTCCTTTTTTTGTCTACCTTCCTCATTTCTCTCTCTTTCTCATTCTTTTTGTATCTCTATCACTCTCATTCTATCTCATTGTCCATCTTCTCTCTCTCCCTTATTCTTGCTCCCTCCTTCCCTCTCACATTTTGCCTCTCTACCTCTCTCTTTCTTTCTCTATCTCTTTTAATCGATCACTTTAACTCTCTCTAACTCAATTTCGTTCTTTTGCTCACCCTTTCTCTTTTTCTCTCTCTTTATATATCTCTCTCACACTCTAGAAGACTTTGTCTCCTTCTATCTCCTATCTCTTTTCTCTCTCC
>NW_018220611.1:0-12411 GCF_001263595.1 Phalaenopsis equestris
CATTGCATAACCCAAATTACATTTTTCGAAAAGCAAAAGTCCCATTAGAAATTGTAAACGTTGTCTTCTCCGGATCTTTCAGAGCAATAGAGATTTGATGATACCCAAAATACCGATCCCGAATGCAGAAATATGGGCTGCTGATGCGCCCCTTGTGTATGTTATTTTTTTACATGTTTTATATCAATTTAAATTCTCGATAACAGTGCAAAAACTTGATCTGTCCCAAACTTACACAATAATTTAGCTTAAAAAAATCTGACCAAAATCTTGACCCAATTTATATTAAGTATTTAATGTGTAAAATCGAAATGTTATATAAAATATATAAAATAATTCACACACTAGGGATTCTATGCAAGTGCACGTATCGCTTCAAATAATATAGATCTTTCTTTAAAAACCCCTGTGTTGATCCCACAAAAAAGCGCAGTAAGAAATCCCTTAGGCTAATTCTAGTCTACTACTATCAAGTCTTAGTTTGGAAGATGTAAATTCAGAAATGGTGCTTCTGGCGCCAGTTCTGGCGCCAGTTCTGGCGCCTCAGGTGCCAAAATCACAAAGTTATCTATTTTGACTCTAAATTTTCTCTTTTTTGCTATTTTTGCTCTAAATGCTTAAAATTGATATACCTGTAACAAAAACATGATAATACCATTCTTTAAAGTGTAATATCAAAAAAAATGAACATAAAATATAAATTTAAAATAATACATTATTTTGGTGTATCAAAATTCCCCAAATTTAAATGTTATCTGTCCTCAAGTGACTCTCTTACTACATAAAAACAATGACTTAAGGTCAAGTGAGCATCACTTAAAAACAACTATAATTTTTGTTTTATTAATACAATTATATGACTTTAAAAAAAGTTTAATAACTTAAGTTAAACTAAAAAAATGAATTTTCATTCATTTCAAGAAGAACTGTAATTTGTTATATCAATAATACTTAGAATATCTATATGAAAAATAATTTCATGCAAAATTTATTATTGAGGGCTTTATTATTGAGGGTGCTAATGCTCAAATACAAGTTTAAAAAATATAATAAAGTCTTTTTTCCAAGTTGATTCAAGTGAAGTCAATTTTTGATTAGACATCTCCTCAAGCTTCTCCTCACGTTTTTTTTTCTTTTTTTTTTTTTTTTCTTTTTTTTATTCAGTATATTTTCAATCATTTCTTTTCTTTTTTTTCAAGTTATGATTACTATATTTGGATAGTTTTTAATAATTTTGAACTTCTCTATCTATTTCTTAAAGTTAAATCTTTTTGCCTTTCTTCACTTTATAAATTATATTAGTTTTGATGATTTTTTATAAAGTCTCATTCTTTTCTTCTTACATGAAACTCTAAGATTCTTAATATTTCAAAAATACAATTTCCTTTAGTTTAAATAAAAAAACATAGTCTTAATACTTTCATACCAAATATCTTTAAATTTAGAATTGTCCTTCGTTATTAAAAACTTTTACTTAAATTTACTATAATATTTATAAACATAAATATAGTCATTTAAAGTTAAATTCTAATATCCAAGGTAATAAATTAATTTTAAAAATATAGTTAATTCAGGACAAATAAAATTTAGTTTATTTATTTTTAAAAGAAATTTTTCTTTCCCCTAAACTTAAATTTTTAAATATTTTATACTTAATTTCATAAAATGTAGCAGGAAGAATAAGTAAAAGTTGAATCTATTAACTACTACAATATTCTATCAAATTCATATACGTGCATAATCAAGATAGAATGACTACAGGAGAAAGTAAATCTAGCCTAAAATATGCTTGCAATAATATTAAACTAAAAGAAAGTATACTAACTTTTAAATTTATTTTTCTTTTTACCCACAAACTTGATTTTAAACATGTATAACATTGAATACAAAAAATATAAGGAGGAAGAAAAACAGTTCAGGAATTCTATCTATCACAAACATGTATAAGTATTCATCAGGACAGAACAATATGCAATAGAAAGTAAGTTGATCCGACTGTTTGTTGTGATAGATTGTGTAAAATTTAATTAAATGTAATCAATTAATAGGAGATGGGCAATAGTTTCCTCATCAGCAAGACAGAAAAAAGATCTAGAGGGACCCCTTAGGCCTTTCAATGTCAATATATCATCAGTGGGAATCATTTTTAAGAAGAGTCTCCATATAAAAAATGACATGGAGGGAGTTAGAAATTTATTCCAAATTATTTGACCCCAATCCACCACCTGTTGGGGAGGCTGAGAAGATAGTAGGTTCTTTTTTATAGCAATTCTGTCCTTTTGCCCAAGGTTAACAGAAAGTTTCAGAATATTAGAGATTTGAGAAGGGCTGCAAAAAGGAAGAATAGGAGTAAGATTCCACTTATCATGTTCCCAGAGGTCCTTGACAAACTTTGGAGAGGTTGGAGTAAATTGATCATTCAAAAGATTGCCTTCCAAAGACCAGTTATCCCACCATATGTTAACCAATCCCTCACCAATCTCCCAGACATACATTTTTCAGCTTCCTCCCTAATCAGCAACATCTTTTTCCAAATGGGGGAATCCCCCAAACCCACAAATACATGGGTAGGGTGTTGATGCTTGCAATATTTTCCCCCCAAGAACTCAGCCCAAAGTGAGGCCTGAGATCTGAATTTGATCTAGAGTTTGCAAAGGTTAGTATGCATAATTTGGGGGAAGGACTTGAAGCCTAACCCTCCTTCCATAAATGGTTTACATACCTTAGCCCAATTAGTCCAATGTTTTTGCTTCCTTTGACCAGCCCATAGAAATCTACTGAAAATTCCTTCTAACAGTCTTTGAGTAGAATTTTTCAGAATATTCATTTGCAGTAGATATGAGGAAATAGCAGATAAAAAACTTTTTAAAAGTGTTATACGACCCCCATTGGATAAAAAGGAATTCTCCCATGCTTGAAGCTTGCTTTGAATCTTTTCTAAAATGTGATCAAACTGAGAGTTTTTTGTTCTTCCTTTGATGCATGTGACACGTCTATTAATGAAAATATAAGAATTATGTTTCAGACACACCATTATTCTTAAATTATTAAAAATACATAAATAATTTAAATAAAAAAATATTAAAAGTTATACAAGAGAGAAAACAAAAAATTTTAATAACGCAAACTTTTATAAATTAAGAGTCTGTTTGACATCATTTTTCTTGCATGTTTTAGTTGATTTAATTATTATTCATTAAAAGAAATAAAATTTCCACTGGCTTTTTAGGCATCAAATTCTTATTTATTTACATATCTGGCATCTCTATTTCGATTTTGATATTTATGACACCCAAATCCTATATATCACTATTTTGAAATTAAAAAAAAGGGAAATACACATTTTGATATATATATTTATACACACACAGTGTTTCTGTGTGTGTATAGATGTTAGATATGCAAATATATAAAATTTTAGTTTTTTGTATGTTAATTTTTCTTAAATTTAACATAATATATACATTTTTAAATTTTAGCCTTAAGAATATTTTATTTTTTTGAATTCATTAATTTATGATACACGTGTCTAACACGTGTGTTCCACGCATATCCTGCGCTTGTCCTCTTTTTTAATATTATTTAAATTGGACAATTCTATGTTGTGTCTAAAACTTGTCAGACCGTGTCCTACACAATTCCGACACTGATGGACTCCGTAATTAGAAGTGTCTGTGCATCATAAGATGCTCACAATCTCCCTCTTGTCCTCTTTAGGTGCTTCACAACTCTACTTGCTCACACAATTTTTTTCCCTTCTACTGTGTCCCTTGGACGCAAACTCTCATGCTTGCTATTTGCTCAAATGAGGCTCGACTTCCTCCCTTCTCACTTGATCTTTTACTATTGCTTGCCCGAGCTACAATGATCGGTCATGAACCCGCAAGGCTGTCACAGTTATGGTTTGACATATTATAATCTGCCCAGGCCTGACTTCCTCAACTCACCATTCTCTTTCACTTGATGCTTGTCGCTCACCCCTAGTTTAGTCACTCACCCCTAGTTTTGTCACTCTTGGCTTCGCTCGAGCTTGTGTCAATACCTTGTTTGCCCCTAACTCATGCTTATGTTCATTTTTACTCGCAATCTGTGTGACCACCTCATCCCGCTTGCTCCTTGTCTCTCTCTCTCTCTCTCCATCTCTCTCAATTCTGCATCCCTCTCTATCTTTAAAATCGTGTGGCTCGCAACTCTCACCTCCTCTTTGTCTTTCAAGCATAATAACACGAACCAGCCTGATGTTGATTCAGTTGAAATATCTTTGAACTGATGCTAGTCAATCTAGAAGAGAAGAAAGCTTATGCTTTCTTGTCAAACATTGTATATGAAGATATTTTTGTCCCTTACTATTATGTCTTTCAATGGTGCGGAAGGCGATTACTTTTTGTGTGAATATGTAGAGTTAGGAGATGGTGGATGAAGACTGAAAATTAGATGTAGTCGGATCCTTCATAAAATTAATCATAGCTATTGGCCATAATTTAATTTTTTTAAGGAGTGGAAAACAAAAATTAAAGATGCAATTGGATAATGCTTTTTCTTAAAACATTGATCTTATGTAAGGGAAATATTTTTCAAATGATTTAAACGGGATGCATTAAATTTGCCCTCTGTTATATATCCTTATAAACATATTAATAAACAAGCTTGATACAAAAATTAATGAAAACATGAAACGAAGAACTGACCTCATGTTACATTAATCATAATGATGATGTGATTATAGGTGAAACTGTGAGTTGGCAATAACAACTGTATGCTTTCTTAGCCGGCATTATATGTCATTATGTTCGAATGAATTGATGGTAGCGTTTTCATTGAGGTTTTAACATACCGAAAAGGCATAGGAAGTACTTAGTTTGGTCTCCAGGGATTTTTCTTGCTTCTTATTGCTTCTTTCCTACACTTTTATATTATTAATATCTGACCCAATATTGAATGTAAACTCCTAATATATCTCTAATCACATCTTCAACTGTTAAGATGAATTGAAACTCCTTTGTTTGGAATGCCGCATCAGAGACTACAATTTCAGAATTACGTGTGAAGTTTTTTCTATTTTGTGTGGGGAGATATCTCCAAGTATTATAAATTGTGCTAGCTATTTAAATCTCAAGAATCATGACTTGTGGTGGTATCTCAGGAATTGGATTCCTGATTTTGGAATGCTTGCAATTTGCTTCAAATAGTTTGCAGAGAAATCTCGAGTGGCTATTTTAAGATGTTTGTATAATGTTTGTTTAGCCAGAAGCCAATTATTGGATTTTGTAGGCTTCATGACACATCCTATGGGATTAGGGTTTTATGTTGGATGAAGTTTTCTCATTTATTGTTGGTATGCCTTTATTGCTAGGGGAATCCTTCAAGCTCAATGTTTGTGAACAGGTTTTATTTAATTGGTTAAGCATATTATTCTTAGCTTGCTCATTATGAAACATGAATTGAACAAGAATAATGAAATTTACCAATCCGAACAAGAATAAGTTCTATTAGTTTATGTGCATCTTGTTTATACCCCAACTACGAGTGGCATAGGATTTTTTAGAGTGGAGACTAAAGATTGGTGCATGTGAGAATAAAGACTTCATCTGAGTGTGTATCATTAACCATGTTCTTTCTTTAAGTTGTGTATGAGTTTGCCTGGGTTTTAGGATTAGTTGTTATCCTTATCATGCGCACTGCTTTGGCTTCCATTTTAGTGAAAGCAAATGCTCGGTTTTAGGATTAGTTGTTATCCTTATCATTCGCGCTGCTTTGGCTTCCATTTTAGTGAAAGCAAATGCTCTCTTTTCTTTTGTAGATATAGATTTTGCTGAAGTATAACCACACATATTTTGTTTTGTGCTTGTTATAACTGTCTTGATCGGAGTGATACTTCAACAGTAATGTTTTGGTGCCCTCATTACAGTAGCCCACCAACCAAAATTTCTTTCTTTCGTTATTTTCCACTACACATCCATTTTCATATATTTCACTTCAACTAGCTCACACCCAAAGATCCTCTATTGGAAAGTGGTGATAAAAATCATATTAGGAATTCCTCAATACGAGAATGATCAGTTTCCATTCATCATGCATTGTGATGCGCATGATTGATAAATCCATCATTGGTCATGATAAATAATTTCTTTGTAGAATTTTGGTAAGTTTCGTGAAAAATTAAAACTTGGTTATTTATAAAATCTCAAAGAGTTTAATAAAATTTCAACCTATACTTGTTTAGCTTTCATTAAATTTTCAATGATTTGATTATGAGATGGTGCGAATTTATGGTTGATTCCTTTTTTTTATGTATGGGATTTAGTAAACTTTTGGTTGTTACATGGGCAATTTTTCTCATAATTTTGTCAAGAAGAAAGTTTGGGAGCATCTATCTTCTCGATGTAAGACTAACACATTTGTTTCTCCAAGTTTTAAGCTTAAAGTAAGTTGATTCAAATTTTTTAGATTAGTAATGTACTGAAACATTGGGTCTATAATGCCATAATTTATGATTATTCTAAAGCTACTGCTTTAACAGAGCGTGCTTCCATTGAGAACCATGTTTCCAGGGATGGATTTGACTAAGATGGACCCAGGGACTCTTACGCTTTTGGGCGCAGCTTGTGGCGTGATGTTGACCATGCATTTTACAGTTCAGCTGCTATCGCAACATCTTTTCTTTTGGAAGAATCCAAAAGAACAGAAGGCGATAATCATCATAATACTCATGGCTCCGCTGTATGCTATTGATTCCTTCGTTGGTTTGCTTGATATACAGGGGAGCAAGGCCTTCTTCACATTCTTGGACTCTGTTAAGGAGTGCTATGAGGCATTGGTAAGGCCATTTTCTCTTCTGTGCTATACAACATACTTACCTTTCAAGGAATGATTCCAGCAAAATTAATTTATAATTTAATTGTACAATTTGCAGGTTATTGCCAAATTCTTGGCTTTGATGTACAGTTACCTTAACATCTCACTAAGCAAAAACATAGTGCCTGATGAAATCAAAGGAAGGGAGATACATCACTCATTTCCTGTTTCTCTTTTCCTGGTATGCCTTCAACTTCAATAGCCAAAGTGTTTCGATTTTTTTTAATAAAGTCAGAGGTAGACCTAAAAGGACTTGAGCATGTTATATAAAAAATGATCATAATTTATTAAAATTATATGAAAATATGACACTCAATAGGACACAATGATGAAAAAGGATTCATGTAGCCCCTTGTATTTTGTACGTGATATCTTTTATCTTTGCATCCCACCCTTGTCTTTGCATTTTACATCCCCTATATTCTTAGGATTGCGTAGGAGATAGGGTTTTTTCTGTTAGTTAGTTATTCAATCGATTTTAATTTTGCATATCTTTCAATTGTGTTAAATGGCTCCGAAAAAAAGAGGCATTGCAGCCGCTCGTGGAAGAAGAGTCCCATAGAGCTACTATAAGTGATGTGCCCATTCCTAGGGGTCTCCGCTCCGCTAATCACAATCGTGTTGATCCAGCTCAAACCATTGTGACTGTTGGAGTACAATATCTCAATATGGCGACTCTCATGGAGGTGTGTCGGCCGTTTTAACTTCGTGATTTGAAAAAGTGGTGATTTTGTGATTTTGAAAATAATTTAAATATGAATAGTGGTGATTTTGTGATTTTGATTTTTAAAAGTAACATTTTAATTTTAAAAAAAGTGAGACCAAACGGGTCTCACATTTTAAATAGTTGAATTTTAAAAGTAATATTTTAATTTTAAAATAGGTGAGACCAAACGGGTCTCACATTTTAAATAGTTTAGATGATTGAATACAATACTATAAGTAATATACTTATCCCGAAGAAATAAATATATCACTTGTAATAAAGATTCAATCACCTAGACTAAAGAATTTGTGACATCCGTTTTGGTCTGCGAAATATTTTTATAAAAAGGGCAACAAGTTCTCCCACCTAACATAAAAAATTGAATAGTATTTATTTTATCCGGGTTCCAGGTTCCCTATAGAGGTAAGCCCCTATAGTTAATTACATCTTAAATGACTGAGGGTCACTTAAAAACACTCAAAAACTCTCGATTAAGATCAGGTGGTTTTGCCTTCAAGATTTCAAAGTTTAAGTTTTCACGATTGAATATCGGAAAATTAAATGAGAATGACTTAAAATAGGAACTATTATCTTAAGAAATTTAAAGGAATGAATAATAGGAGACGTCACAGATCCAGGAGAAACCCTGGGGATGTCCCAACTATCCAAATGTTCGGCTTTATGTTTTTTGAAATGATGTAATTTGATATTTCAATCTTGCAAATTGTTTAGGATTTAGGACTTATGTTTATACAATATTAGACTGTGCAAATAGCCTAAAAAGATAGGAGGATTTACACCGTACAGCACGGTAACCTCGGAATCCTAAATTGTTAGGACTTATAATTACACAACAGGGTTGTGCAAAAATCCTAAAAGGTGATCCTATGGGTTATTTAAACTAAATAGGGTGATAGGTGATGTGAAAAATGTGATGTGTTTTGATGTTTTACTGTTACAGATCCACCTTGAAGTTGTTCCTCGTCTGCCCATGATGTTCGCTCCAAGCTCTTCGTAGTAGCAACTACTGGTTTAGTGTTAATTCTATACAACCACTAGGTTTTCCTAAACTAAGACATAGTGTGTATCAAAATAATTAAACATGCAGTATAAAAAAAAGAACAGTATAGTGTACAGTAGAAAGAAAAGACAGTATAACATTCTGAAAGAAGAGTATAACGTACTAGAAAGAGCAGTATAACATGTTAGGAAAGTAATATAGCATGCTAGGAAATAAATAAAAAAATGCTGCAAGGTAAATCACACCTGTAAATTTGAGAAGTCTACTGCTCCTTTAAGCTAGCTATTATTCACTGTATAATAATAAGTTGTTTGGAAACTTCGAGAAAATCGACGAATAAATCCACGACGAAAGATTCGGAAAATTGAGAAATAATAATAAAAAATCTCGGGAAAATCCCGAAGAAAAGACCACGGGTGCTTTGTTCAAAATTCCAAGAAAACATACGAAAATCCGAAAAGAGGGGACCGCAAGCACTCGGGTTGGGGCTAGACTCAAATATATATTTGTACTCGAAGGTCATCGAAGGCTACTCGGTCACCCGGATGCGTAGAGCCCCCGACACTCCATTAGAAGAATTTCCTATTGAACCTAACTTAGGAGGGTATTCCTTAGCCCATGATCGGCAATCAGCAAGTGGACAACCTAATTTGTAACATATTTTAAAATTTAAGTTTTAACATGCATATGTATTTCAAGCATACAAAAGGAAAATTGTTTTAATTTTGATTTTTATAATGAAAATATTTTTATAACTATTGTATTTGTCCTTATCAATTTGTTTTATTAATTTTGAAAAAGAAATGGTTGTCCACAAGTCGATTACGTCACCGAGCCTAGGACTACCAACAACCTGAGAAGGTACGGGTCCCTCTATAGTCTTATGTCGGTGAATGATACTTTCATCCTACAGTTCATCAGGTCTCAGAATTGAGTCCTGGTATTGTAAGATGAGATATCATTCTACTTTACCACCGGCATGCGTTTGTCATCATCGCTCATCGCCCTACGCCCCAAAACAAAACCGACTTACTTGCGACCTTGCTTGATGGTTTCACATATAGCAAAAGGCTATACATGAGTACTTATGTATCAGACATAAGCACAGAAAACCTAACTAAGAAGCAAGGAAAGAAAAGAACAAAAATGGGGATGAAAGAGAGGAGAAACTGATCCACCCAAAAGATCGAAGGAAAAATGGTAGAGCAATCGTCAAAGTCATATAAAAAAGACTTAAAAAAAGAGCCCAAGATCCTTGAACCAATCCTAAAAGGATATTATTTTCAAATGACAATTTTATGAATTTCCAAACCATTTTATGAATTCAATTTATATTAAATTCATAATTTATCAAAATAGAGTTTCAAGAAATCTTCATATGTCATAAAACGAGAAAAGCTAATCCATAAAAAAAATAACTTTTTAAATCTCCAAAAGCGATGCCAATACCAATTCCAACTTTAATCACAAGCTCTTTTCCCTTTTCTTTTACATCTCATTAAAATGAAATTATTATTGTAAATATCCATGACCAAGGCAATAGAAATCACAACCAAGCTCCAATTCCAGCTGACGGGTATAAGCCAAAAGAGAGGAGGCAATAAGAATCACAGCCAAACTCCAAATCCAACTCACGGGTATGAGCCAAAAGAAAGGAGAACTCACGGGTAAGGCAACCGGGCTCACATCCAAAACCCAATTAGCTTAAGGGTAGGAGCTAAAAGAGGAGGAAAGCTCACGGGTAAGACACAAGAATCACAGCCAAGCTCCCAATTAACTCACGGCTAAGGTAGCAAACCAAAACCACCAAGCCATCTTCTCGGCAAAGACAACAGACCAAAGCCACCACAAAAAATAGATCTATGAATAGGGGCAGCAAGAGGAGGACCATAAATGTCATAAACATCAAATACGGCTCACATTAAACATTCCCACATAGTAGTGCATATCGGAATTTATGAAATTTAGGATGACAAACTTGATTACCCACAAAAATGTCAAATGGAAGCGTTATTTGGATATCTTCCACACATATGGAACCCAATTAAAAGGGACAACCCAATCAATTACTTAGGCACAATGAACTCAGCAAAAGGAATAGAACAAAGAGCTGCACAAGCACATCCAAGTCCCAAGTAGTAAGGATAAGGTATCAGTCCAACATAGGAATAGTCAGATCCAACAAAACAACGAGATCAAAACCCAGAATAAATACGCATTGTCTCGGGCAAAGGGGGCCACAGAAACAAAGCCAAGCCCCAACAAACCAAGCTCCATCAGGGAACAAACACCTAAAACCGAGTCCAAGAAAAGGGCAAACCGAGCTCAAGGAATGGACCAAACAGTAAAGGATTACAGCTAACATAAATCTCCAAAAGGAGCCCAAACCGAGCGTAAAAAAAGGGCCAACCGAGCCCAGCACAAGGGGCAAACCAAGTCTAAGAAATGATCCAAACTGTAAAGGATTTCAGCCAACATAAATCTCCAAAATGAGCTCAAACCGAGCCTAAGAAAAATGGCAAACCGAGCCCAGCACAAGGGGCAAACCAAGTCTAAGAAATGATCCAAACAGTAAAAGATTTCAGCCGGATTTCAGTCAACATAAATCACCAAAAGGAGCCCAAACTGAGCCCCAAGAGAGGGGCAAACCGAGCACAACAAATGGGCAAAACCGAATCTAGCAAAAGGGAGCCCAGCAAAAAGGAGCAAAACAGAGAAGTATTCCGGATAGATCAAACTCACTAAATGGGTCAAAACAAAGCCATAAAAATCAGATTCCATAAAGCTATAATCGAGCCCAAGAAAATGGGTTTAAGCAACAAAAAATATTTTTCCTTGAAGCCTCACATTTCAAAATATTATGCCAACATATGCTTCAACATAAAAATGAATTCCAACATAGATTCATTCCCGAAATGGCCAAACTTTTCCAACATTTATTCTAAGCATGAATAACAATAATAAAGGCTTTGATAATTTCTTCTAACATGCATTTCTAGAGGAACAAACTTCATTTCCAAGCTACCAATATGATGTTTCCAAGTATTCAAGAAAGAAGAATAGAGGCAGCCCATACATGCTTTCTTTTCACTGAATCTAATATGTATCCATGCCTAAACTTCAAAATAAGCTAAGTCATGCTTCCATATTTCATGCCATCTGAAATAGTGCGACATAGAGGAGAGGAGGCGACATAGAGGAGAGGAGAAGAATACCTTTTTTTTATGCAAACTTAAAGCAAAGAAAGTAAAAGGTAGATTCAAGAAAACCACTCCAATAGTAGCCCACAAATACTCCTCACGATTTCCGGTTCACGATTTGACAAATCCAAGCCTCAAGATCTTCGAATAACAAAGTGGAGGAAGATCTCCTCTCGAACAACAAAACAGAAAGAGGTAGCTTTCCTGACAGCGAAGAGGAAAGACAGAAGACATCAAGTTTCTCCAAAAGCTCCATTCTCTCAAAAACCCTCGTTTCTCTTTTTTTCCTCTGAATCTCTTCTCTTTTTTTTTTTTTTTTTAGTGAAGTAGAAATACAGCCAAAACCAAAGACCCCTCTAATCTCACGGTAAGCTAATATCCAAAGAAACGAAAAAAAAGAAAAGCCATATGTTTGCCGCCCTAGCCAACCAATCGAGGAGGAAGGAAACGATACCATAAATGAGAAAAGTGTATAGCCTCGAGTAGGAGGAACGTCGGCCAACCCGCCTCCTCCAATTGGAGAGCCGAACGGTTGCTGTGCCACATTAAGAAGGGGAAGAGACGGGAGGGGAAAGCGTCGCCGCGTGGATCCGCCGTGGCGCTAGGGCACAGAGGGGAGCGGGAGGACG
>NW_018220611.1:12421-13878 GCF_001263595.1 Phalaenopsis equestris
AGTTCTGTTCGAGCCCGTGAATGGGTCGAACAAGGAGGAGTGCGGTTGGAGAGTAAATAGGGTTTAGGGTTTAATATAATTATAATTTAGGGGTAAGTTTTATAAAAAAATATTTAATATTTAATTAAAATTGAATTTGTGTTTTATTCGTGCGTCGTAACATATCGAATATGAATCTCCTTTTTAGGTATTTTTGACATTCTGGACGCGCTGGCGCGGTCCGTTTCGCTGTCAGAGGTCATTTCGATAAATTCATTTGTGAGCAAATTTTCTCGTGTAAAAAATATGACAATATGAGTGTCCTTTCCTACTAAAATTGGTGTCCCGAACGCGTTGGCGCATTCCAATTTGTCATTGGAGGTCGTTTGGAGATGTTCGCATTTTCACCCGTCCTTTAGGCTCAATTGAAGTCCGACCTCGTGTAATTTTGTAAATTTTGTGCATTTGGTTTGTGTATATGACGATAAAGTCGTGAGGAGATTTTCTTAAGGCTTGGAGTCCTATTAGGAATTTTTCCCTTGAGTCTCCATACAATAGCCCTTAACCGCTCGTACATAAGACGATGGTTTTGGACCATAAATTCTAGACATCAAAGGAAAATAGGAAGCAGCTGGAATTTCTAAAAAGGGTGGGTACCGATTTCTAGTTTTCTAGGATGGTCAATAGAAACTCCTAGAATTAGATCCTAAGACCCTAAAAAAAGAAATGTACTAAAAATGAGGTCAACAAGGTGGTAACACAGAATGCTACCTAAGCATTACAAACTAACTTTACAACCCAAATTGCATAAGATGTCGAAGCTATTCAACAAGCTGTGCAACCAGCGGTACAGAACACTCAACCATATCACCAGTGGCCACGATAGAGACGCAACCCCATCAACGGTGATGACGAATGGGAATGTTACGAATCGAGTGACGGACCAGTTTCTGAAGATTCATCCTCCTACCTTCAATGGCACGGTCGACCCAATCATTGCTGATGCATGACTCCATGATATCAAAAAGAGGCTTCGAGGAATAAAGTGCCCTGAAGATTGTAAGGTGGACATTGCAACATTTCAATTGCGCAAAGGAGCTGATGATTGGTGGGAAAGTCACCGTTGCAACACGTTTGGACCTAACTCTATAGTTTGTTTGGCGGATTTCCAAACATTATTTTTGGAACAATATTTTCCTTCAGCGGACAACCAAGCTCATGTACGACTTAAGGAAACTAGAGCAAGGAACGAAGATTGTTCGAGAGTATCAGACGCAATTCGCTAGGATTATTCGTTTCATTCCCTCGATTAATCAGCATGAAGATCAAAAGATCTACGACCTACTTAATGGTTTGAGAGAAGACATCCGAAGGTGTCTATCAGATATCACGTGTGCTACTATAGAGAGTTTGTAGACCGAGGCATACATGCCGAGATAGTGCTGAATGCTTGTGAAGAAAAGACAATCACAAGATAA
>NW_018220612.1:0-231 GCF_001263595.1 Phalaenopsis equestris
AATCCAATCAACGGTCGTCTCAGGAGGGATCACCTTAAATAGTGAGTAAAAGAATATCCCTGTTAGAGCAATAAAAAGTTGTTTATTCTTTCAAAGATGAAGTTGTACCTAAAATATTCAAAAGCTTGATGAAGAAACCAAAATTCAAACTACCTGATTCAAAGAAACCCAAAGAGGTGGATAAGAAGAATGAACCAAATTATTGCCCGTACCACCGGTTGCTTGGGCACA
>NW_018220612.1:1477-1879 GCF_001263595.1 Phalaenopsis equestris
ATATGGTTCCATCATCCCTACACCAGTGCATTAAATACCGCAAAGATGGTCAGGAAAATTGCATCAAGGGAGATCTACAACCATTTTCAGTACATGAAGTTGGTATCCATGAAGATGCTGCTTACTACACGCCTCCAAAGAAGATTGTCTTCTCGCGCGAAATTTAGACAAACAAAGATGAAGGTTCAGAAGAATCACAAAAAGGAGGTCGTACAACTCTGCTTCAACAACATTCTACCACTCCCCAATGACGAGTTGGTGGAGGTTCTTCTAGTACACGCACCCGAGGTCGAGGCCGGGGACGCGGACGAGGAAAGATCAATTTAATTGTTGAACGGACTAGGCCAACTATCAACATTGGTGATGAAGATAGTTCTAAAGATGAAATAATGATGACGAAGC
>NW_018220612.1:2868-5014 GCF_001263595.1 Phalaenopsis equestris
GACCCCAGTAAAACAAGTTCTCAGAAGAATGCGCCTAGAAATAGAGCAGCAAGTCATCCCGAGGTGAAGAAATTAATAAATGCTAACTTTGTAAAATAAGAGCAATACCCTACATGGTTATCCAACATACGTATTTGTGTCGGCTTTAGGGATTTAAGCAAAGCATGTCCAAAAGATGAATTCCCATTATCGATACCAAAAATGATGGTGGACATCCCTTCTACATATGAAACCTTCCCTTTTATGAACGGATTGTTAGGATACAACCAAGTCAAGATGGCTCCCGAAGATGCAGCACTTACAGCCTTCAGAACACCTATCGGGATTTTTTGCTACACAGTGATGTCGTTTAGCCTAAAGATCATTAAAGCCACATACCAATGAGAAATGAAAAAGATTTTTGACAACCTCATTCACAATCAAGTGGAATGTTATGTGGATGATTTGGTCATCAAGAGCAAGCGAAAAATAGACCATTTATATGATTTGAGGATCGTGTTTGAATGGTTACGATGATATGACTTTAAATGAATCCCTTAAAGTGCACTTTTGGCGCTACCTCCAAGAAATTTCTAGGATTAGTTGTCCATCATCGGGGAATCAAGATCAACCCAGAAAAGATTAAAGCTATCTTAGAAATGCCTCCACCCCAAAC
Organism: Phalaenopsis equestris; assembly: GCF_001263595.1. NCBI lineage: Eukaryota > Viridiplantae > Streptophyta > Magnoliopsida > Asparagales > Orchidaceae > Phalaenopsis > Phalaenopsis equestris. The sequence continues at coordinate 3,524 of NW_018220612.1, forward strand.
TTTAAAACAACTACATTCTTTCCAAGGGAAGTTGGCATATCTGAGATGCTTTATTTCTAATCTCTCAGGTAGGTGTCAGCCTTTCTCGGCAATAATTAAAAAAAATGTCAAATTCATTTTGGAAGAGAAATGCCAATGGGTATTTGAGGATATTAAGCAATATTTAACGATACCTCCTAATTTGGCAGCCCCTATACTAGGAAAACCTTTGATACTTTATTTTGCGGCCTTAGACGACTCTCTTGGAGCCCTGTTAGTCCAAGTCAATGACGAGGGTAAAGAAAACGTACTCTACTACTTGAGTCACCACCTAAAACCGATTGAGATAAGTCATCCACCTATTGAGAAGCATTGTCTAGCCATGATTTTTGCCACCCATGAACTTAGACATTACATGCTTTCTCATAAGATTACCCTAATTTCAAAAGTCAATCCGTTGTAATATTTGATGACCCGACCAACACTCTTCAGACGTCTAGCATGATAGTCAATGATTTTATTGCAATTTGATATAACTTTTATTCTCCTTCATGCTATCAAGGGACATATTTTAGCAAACTTTCTCCCTGCACACCCACTTCCAGCTGGGTTCCCTCTTAATGATGAACTACCATATGAGTAGGTACTACAAATGGCATTCTCCAGTGTGCAATGCTGTGAAATGTACTTTGGCGGAGCTTCGTCAGCCAAAAAGGACAAAAGATCAGGCACAGTTATACCAGGCAAAGAAGGTAGTGGATTGATCTTTATCACGCTAGATAAGGGTATGCTGAGGTTCTCATACCAACTGACAGAGCCATATACCAATAATGAAGCAGAATATGAAGCCTTAATCACTAGAATAAAGTTGGCAATCTTGATGAATATAATAGACATTGTCATCTATGGTGACTCACAACTCGTCATCCAGCAAGTCGCTGGACAATACAAGATTTTGAAATCGAGATAAGCAGAATACTACAGCACACGATGAATCTGCTGGAACAGATCCCCAGTGTAACTTTCTACCAGATTCCTAGGGAAGATAATGCCTATACTGACGCTTTAGCAAAACTCACAAAAGAATTGACATGTCCCCGAAGGATTCCATTGATATTTTAGTAAAATGAAGGCAAGTTTTGTCTCTGATTAACCTCAAAACTCTATAAAAGCTCGGGAAAGAAGAAGAAATGATGATTGCGATTGTGGATATCAATGAAGATTGGTGCAAGCCATTAATAGAATATTTTCATACTGGAAAGCTACCAGAGGACAAGTCTGAGGCACACCACATCACAAGAAGGGCCATGTCTTACGCTCTGGTGGGAAATGTTTTCTATAGAAGATCATTTAACCAAATGTGGCTACGGTGTTTGAGCAGAGCCGAGGCACAGAATATTGTCAAAGAAGTACATGCCGGATTGTGTGGCACTTACTAGTCAGGGCGGAAAATGAAAATGAAGATCAAAAGACTCGGGTATTATTGGCCAGCGATGATGTCCGATTGCCTGG
>NW_018220612.1:5830-6127 GCF_001263595.1 Phalaenopsis equestris
GAGGGACCATTTGTCATTGAGAAGGTTTATACAGGAGGAGCCTACTAGTTAGTGGACTTCCGGAGTGAACGACCCATGTTATCGATAAATGGACGATGCCTGAAAACCTATTACGCAACCTGATGCTGCCTAACTCCACTTGCCTCTACTTTCTTTGAAACTTTGAAACTTTGATTGTTTTAGGGTTATCTATGTGGCCAAATTTCTATGACCGGGTCTAAATTTTGTAATTAACCTCAATACAATGAAAATTTTGAGAAAATTTTTGAACTTCACACGTTCTCTTTTCTACTTTTC
>NW_018220613.1:0-3572 GCF_001263595.1 Phalaenopsis equestris
ATATTAGGACCAAGGCCAATCAAGGCAATTGGCATAGGGGAATCCAAACTATTCCTCCTGATGAAATTAACTCAAGGGAGAAGATAACCCCTCGGGTGATGAAGTTCTATCATAGACATCCATGGTGTCCCCCTTAACTCCATCAAGAGTCTATAAGACAGATCTTTAGCAATACCTTAGGATCTCTTTATCTAAATGCAGATACCAATCAGATTACAATTATTTACCCTCTGCCAGATATCTTACATTTGCTCTGTCGACAAAAGTTCCATAATAGGGATCAAGCGTCGAAGGCCAACATTGACCAATCAATCGTCATGGCTTAGCCAACCATGTCAATCTTGCTGACAGTTTGCTAAAAAAAATATTAGCCATCTGACAACATCAAGCCTAGCTGACTGATAGTCTCTGTTAGACCTAGTCAACCGACGGGCCTTACTAGCTTTGCCAACCGGCAATTCTCACCAAGCTTAGCCATCCGACAGCACATATCAAGGGCTCGCTAGTCCAGCTAGTCGAGCCTTAAAGAAGTCAGGCTTTGGGCCCACATATGTATAATAAATATAATAGCATGTATAACCCCCTTTAAATCAAGGGCACAATTGTAATTTTATATATTATACTTCCTTTATTTATAAATAGAAGATTATTCTATAAATAAAGGGTTACACAGTTCTCTCAAATTCTATTCATTATTGTACATTTTATTTTCTGTCTCTTTTTCTATCTCTCGTTTTACACTCTATTTCTTGGGTGTGATTCACAGACAGATTCTGATTCAACATTTAAAATGTGTGGTGAACATGGATTATGCTCACAAAAAGAAGAGGGGCAATACAAAGAGAAGAAACCCACAATAGAGACATCACCATCATGGAGTGTACGAGAGAGTTTGTACAGTAGCAAATTCAAGAGTTGAAAAAATGAGATAATGAACACCCTTAGAGAGGTATTGGCTTGGGGAAGGGAGAAAAACCCTTGGATAGAAAGCATCAGTGCCCAATGGATGAAGGGCACATCTGCTTGAAGAAAAGGTCAGAGATTCCTAGTATCTTGACTGTGTTGGGTTCGCACCAATGGATAGATAATGATTCAGATAAATTGAAGAACCCTGCCAGCTAACAAATGCATTATCTCGATAGATTTCTGAATTGGAGTGCCCCAGAAAAATTAAAGTTCTTGCTTTGGATTCCTGCAAGGTCCAAACAGATATGGTCGACCACATCGTCTCCTTTGAGTTAATTGTCTGTTTGTTGAAGATCATAGACGCGTTGAAGTGTTGCCACTACTTCACTATGTTGAGGGAGTCAACCCTCATGCAGTTTAATGGATTGCAGACAGAAATAATCATGTCCATAGACTTCAACAAAGGTTCATGACATTGCTTGTGAGAGCCAAAAAGCCCTAGAGAAGTTAACAAGCTCTACTACAAATTAGGCAAGGGAAAAAACAAGATCCCAAGATCATTCATATCCTGATTCTAGAAAGAGATTTTCGAGGTGCAAGATCAGTAACCTGTATTAATGTATGTCACATTGGTTTAAGAGCTGAAAGAATGAACTTTTAGTTATGCCTTGGGCCTTAAAAAATTAAAGACCTTAGTTGAGTTGTCTGGACTAGCCTATATACATATCTTGGCAAAGGAATAAAATTCCACCACTAGTTTTGGCAAAGTAGAATCATCAACCCATTATTTGAAGAAGAGGGTCTTAACAGACGCAAGTTGAGATTAAGGAAGATTCACATCATTTTGCTTGCTCATGGTATAAAGACATTTGTCTGCTCTAGGCCAACAAAGGGAGATGACAAAATTTACAACTGATGAGGTCAAGTTCTATAACTTGACTAGTGGTCAGATTATTACAGCGAGCAACCACCAACTCATCATAAAGCATTGAAGGTGAATCTATTGAGACTCTTAAGGGCTGAGATAGTAGAGGCCATCAAGAATAAGTAGTATTTCAAGAATGCACCACTAATGAGGACCAGAGATTTTTTTTTTGGATCCAATAAGTATTGTGCATAACACATAGATTAAGGACATGACATGGAGGAATGATAACACCTCAAGAGCCTACTCAATGAAGTGATCTGAGTTGAAAAACTCAAGGATTTTGTGGCAAACAACTCAGAGGCAAGGAAAAACTCTAGTTGGAGAATTTTAGAAGAATAGGTCTGAGCAAATATCATTCACATTACTGGATTGGTATTAGAAATCTTTTGAGGAGATGGAGATTCATCTTGATGGGCTAGTTAGAAGAAAACTTGATTTAGAGACTTGTGCATGACCACCTTCACTCTAAGGTGCTCCACACATCTCCTCATTCATTACCCAACACGGATCTACCCCCTAAGGGGAATCATTATAATGATGCCATTTTCATTACTTCCTTGATAAGTAGCTACCAAATAGGTAGTATTTTGTTTGACACAGGGAGATCATTGAACATTTTTTTCAAGTTAGTGCTTTATAAGATGGGACCTAAGGACGACCAACAGACTATACCGAATGGACCACTTTACATCCTCTCAATTCAGAGAAAGGAAGACTTAGGAATAATTGCTCTGGAGGTCACCTAAGAAGAAGGTGATAAGTAATTTGTTTTGGTTATTTTTAAGTCAGAGTCACTAGCTTATCTAATTTTTTATTTTATATTTCTATTTTCTAAATAACACACTTTCAAGAAGAAGAAGAAGAATTGGTAAGGGGGAAAATATAACAAAACAAAGGAATAATTTAAAAAAGAATAGGGAGAAATCCTATAAGATAACTTTTTTATGATAGATCAAAAGTATATGCCCAAAAGTGATTAGGATAAAATACTTTGAAATCATATCCACTAAGAAGATCTCTATAGAAATTTCCAACATATAACCCGAGAACCAAAATTCTTAGTTCTACTTTGGGGTCAAGAGCAAACCACATAGGAACATGTCTCTTTGGGTAATTATATCTTTGGGGATACTCAATATTACTCTCGATTAAAGAAATATTGCTTACATATTGTGATAACTAGTGAATAAGGATATCAAGTATTGATATGATCATCTCAAATAAGGTCAACCCAATGTTTCAAAACTATATCAAGCCATGAGGGTAGAGGGTTGCCCTAAATTGGTGGCGATCTACTAAGAAATGAGACCTATGAAATGACCTCAACGATTTTTCAAAATAATGGAATGGACTAAAACGGGGCATATCAATAAAGAGGTATGAATTTCTAAAGTAAGCATAGATATTTAGGTTAGGATTCCATGTATCTATCATCCCAAGCTATTAGAACACTAAGTATACCTAGTTGTGAAGGCAGTCAACCCAACCTAACCAGAGATCTCTTTTTAGTGATGTGTTGCATCATTTGATAAATCCTGGTAGCCCTAAAGTCAAGATAAAGAAACATTTAATTCCATATGCATTTATTTAGATGGAATTATTATAATGAGACTTATAGCAGGCAAGAAGCTTATACCATGCAAGAAAATGACAAAGAAGCCTTTGGAAAAAATGAGAAAATAAAGGCCTGGCTACAAAACCAAACCATCCCACGAAGAATTTATATCTTGTTGGGTTC
>NW_018220613.1:3653-9173 GCF_001263595.1 Phalaenopsis equestris
TAACATCTTATTCATTCTAAAAAATCACTTAAGAATGAAAAATTATGCTTGGTCAGTTAGTATGGAAGAGCAAGGGTACTTCTCAGAACATGCAAATATGAAGCATTTATCTAACAAGGTTCTTAATATGGAGGCCCTATTAACATGACTTCGGATATATCTATGTATATTAAAACCATTTTAAATCCAACCTAAAAATTATGCAAGAAAAGTAAAGCATAAAGTAAAGTGCATATTTAAAAATGATTCAATTTTAATCATAAATCTTGATAAAGATAGATATTTTTATATTAATATTTTGTAGCAAGAAATTTTGTCATAAAGAGCTTAAGCATAAATGAAGAGAGCCTAGATAAAACAAAATCAAAATAAAGAGAGAATTCAACACTCTATGTAAGGAAATAAGCTCACCTTATAAATAAAATGATTAATACGTAAAAGAAGTCAACCTGCATAAAAAATTTAGGAAATAAGCTCGCCTTCTAAGAAAAATACATATGAATATCCAATAATAAAATTCAACCTGCATAAGAAATTTAGTATGAGCTATTTCATGCAATAGTATAGTAGTCTATGTCTAGCAGAAGAAGATTCGAGCAGCACCTACAATAAAAATATTATCCTAAATTATGAAGCTCCTCCTAATTAGATGTGTCTCCCTACAGGAAAGTCATCCCAAATATAATAGTTGGCATGTCCATGCCCAGTAAACACACAAAGGACAACACATAAAATGACTGGCTAGACTCAAACTTTTAAACAATAGTCAAACATATGAAAAAACCTAACTACTCCCTACCAAATATATGTGTGAAAAAAATGTGACTAAAGATAGTGTATGATTTTGATGGGTCACTGGTCATGACCCTAACCTATTTATCCAAGAGATCTAAAACATATTGTTATAAAATAATGGTTTCAATGATTGATCTTACATATGTTCTAAACTAAAGTTGTCTTAGTCTTAAAATAGTTTAAAATATGATGAATAACATTAATACAATTTTCTTTTTAAATTTTAAAATAAGATCTCATATACGTGTCTAAATAAATAAAGTTATGTTTTAGATTTTTTGGATTCTTAGCAAAATCATACACATGGTGATTGGAATGCAATAATTTATATTACTCGCTAAGATATACTAGCAAGCAAAGTGTGTTAAAGTATTGCGACCAACATCGAGTCACTCATCTAAAAGAGAAATTTGTCATCATTGTGCTAACTTTCCTAAGGCTACATGTAAGAATAATGTAAAATGAAAGTGTTTTAACATGGTATGATTTATCAAGCTAGGTGTGAGAAATTAAAGTTATATGCTTAGTGGTTTTTCATGATATGGAAGCATGAGCTAGGTATGAACAACCATAAAATGGACAAAGAGATATGATAGATTTGTGTACTATGTTAGGTGATAGCACATCATCAGCTAGCTTGTAAGAAGACATGTAATTTTCTTGTTATGCATGACTGCATGAGATGAAGCAACCACACATAAAAGCAAGCAAACAAAATGAAGAATTCAATCATTCTAGGTGATAATAATGTGTCCACATAACAGTTTATATCTACGATAATACTAGGTGACACCATAAATGTTATGTGATATGACTTATATTAGGTGAAGCAACTTAATACACTGGATGGAGTCATGTGTTAGGCCCGCACTAGGTGAAGTCACATGCTATGTGTTAGATGAAATCATGTGTTATGTGGCATGACACGTTATAGGTGAAATGACATAATATGCTTATGACAATTCTAGGTGAAGCCATTGGTGTTAGGTGGTTTGAATCTTATTAGGAGAAGTCATACCATAAATGGGCCTTGTGGACTAAGCACTCCCACATAATATGCAAATGCCTGACAAAAACACATACAGACATGTGCTCATGTAAGGACACCAAATATGAAAATGCAAATGCACAAAGTCTTATGCATAAGTGATGAAAAAATACCCGACATGAGCACATGGGGACATATGCTCATGTAGGAACATTGCAAATGCAAGTGCACTATCCAACATAAGCATGTAGAGACATATGCTTATGCAAGAACAATGTTTATGTAAATGTATAAGTATACAATGTGTCGTACACATGATACACAATATGATGCCACATACAAATGCACCACATGTTGTGTATAAGTGATATGTAAATATCCAACTTGAGCATGTGGGGACACATGTTCATGTTATGGAAATTGCATGTGTAAGTGCAAGATAACTTATTGTTATGCAGATAACATGCATGATGATATGCTACATGCAAACACAATACAAAATGTATTTCTTACATAAGCTTATAGTGAGTTACAAGAAAGACTCAAAAATATATATTTTTAATATATGCTTAATATCAAATCATAACCAAGATGCAAAAATGATTTTTTTAATGCTTAATATCAAATCAGAAAGAACACACACTGCAAATTACATTTTTATGCATGCTTAATATTAAATTACAAGAAAATAAAAAATACTTTTTCACATATGCTTAGTATTAAATTAAGCAAAATATAAATCACATTTTACAAATGCTTCGTATTAAATTACAAGCAAAGTATAAAACACATTCTTACACATGCTTAGTATTAAATTATAAAAAAGTATAAAACACATTTTTATACAATATTTTCAAATCTTACATGCTTATGAGAAATATACACAAACTTACTATGATAAAACATTAGACCTATTTGAAATAAAATTAATCCACCTAAATGATTTCTCATTGGTTTTAGTTTTAATGGTGGTAAGGTGTATCAACACATCATTATACAATTTATTGATATGCCCACCTTCATTTGTGTGATTTAAGCATGAGATATTTTCATGAAAAATACTCTCTTGGCCTAGAGAATAGAAGATCAAAAGTTTCTTCCATTCCTTAGGCTCAAAGGTTCCATCATACAATAAAAAAGATGGAGCCATCACCACAAATGCAAGATTACTAAAATCTAGAGTATATGGTTCAACAGAGAGGGTTGTTGGAGAAAATACTCATAGATCTTTTCAAAAAAAGCACTAAAAAGCTCCTTAACATTGTCAATCACCATATTGAGAAAGTATATTTTTAATTTAATATATATATTTTTGGAAAATAATATTTTAAATTTTGAAAATACAAGACCAAATCGATCTCATAAAATTCACAGTTTAAATAAACGATCACAACATTGCAAGCGATGCATCTATCCTAAGGAATGGACATATTACTTGTTAATGAGGCTCGATTAAATAAACTAAGGATCTTAAGGCATCTGTTTTAGTCTACTGATACACCTAAAATATATAGTCTTTATGTACACATTTTTATACTTATTTTTTAAATATATTGCTTTAATGAAAGTTATTTATGTGTTTTTCTTTCAGTTACAATGAAATGGATGAAAATGGTAAAAGAAGTGAAAAAGGATCAAATTTGGAGCAAAAACGAAGAAGATGCAAAAATGAACTGAGGCACTTAAGCGCCTAAGACTCGCGCTTACGCGCCAGTTAAATAGAGAGAGTTGAGCCTAAGCGTTAGGTACTCTGCGCTTAAGTGCCAGAAGTGGTTATTTGATGATTCATTGAATTTGAACAAATTTTTGAAGAGGTATTTGAAGCAACCCTTGGCAAAAATATGGGAAAAGTTAATGGACAAGAAAATTCATTCAATTAGCTTTTAAATGGAGGCAACTTCTAGAAGATTCATTGAATGAGGACTCATTTTAAAGAGACAAAAAGACACCTCTTGTATTTTTATAAAAGAAGACTTGTATCATCCATGGAAGAGGTCAATCATCATCCATCCATCCGACTGACCAATGCCAACAACCACATACGCCACCGTCGTCGCCCACCATTTTTTTTTTTATTTTGAGTGTATTTTGTATTGTGAGTGATGAAAGAGATTCAAAGGAACTTCAAGACATTTGGTGGAGAGTAATTTGAGATATGTTTTTATCTTTGTGACTACATTTGGTTTTAATTTAGACTTCTTGTTTATGTGCATGATTTTTACTTTCAAACTCAAGTGTGGTTGTGTTTTCTCCATGAATTGTGAGTAGTTCTCTTTATCTTTTTCCTTAAAATGATATGTGATTAAGTATTGGAGGGAAGTTGTGTGAAGTATTAGACGATTAGACTTTAATATTGGAAGAAGTTGTGATAATTTAAATATTGTACTTCATTTACTTCTTGATTTGGCCAATTAGGATGTTAATACCTATTGTGAGAACATGTAAGATCCGAGATGGTATTGTCTCAATCAATAAATGGTAAGAATCACATTTGATTTCATGGATGAGAATGTTGGGGTTGAGTGCAAATAAATAGGGGAATAAACATTAAAGGGTGTAAAATTAGAGGACTTTAGAGTGACAGGCTAAAGCCCCCAATTTGATTTATAGTTTTAGGTTTTGATACGAGATGTTAGCCTCCGGAACTCTAAAGTTAGAGCTATTATCTTTCTTACCTAACTCGTCTTCAAAACTATTTAAACTATAGATTAGTCAATGTTCTTTATAGCCTCTCTAATAAGGTAAAGAATATTATTGCTCATATTTGGCACAACACAATTTAGATACTTCCACAACATAATTCTTATACTTGTTAATGATTCATAATAAGGAAAAAGATATTTTATTTATATTGTCTTCATCTTGCAAATATCTAGTTAAGTTAATTAATTGCTTACTTTATTCTCAATTATCAAAAATTACAAAAAGAATTGAATTTTCATTCCTATTTTAGTATCTAGAGTTTAAGTAAGAATATTTTTCTAAGTAGAATTTTTTATCTAATTTATCCTGTTTTATAAAGTGCATATTATATTTTCTTTGTGGGTTTGATAGTTGGGGCTTAATCAAAATGTTCTATATTACTTGATAAAGATATATATACTTGCATAGTATCTCATATTAAACATTTTAACTATTTTTTTACTTGCTTTGAAATTAAGAATTTACCTAGCTTTTATTTGCGATCAAGTTTTTGGTTTTGTTGTAAGTTAAGAATTATAATTAAGGAAATTAAGTATATAATCGCATACATCTGACCGACCTTTTTCTTTTTGTAAATCGACAATTACAAGAATTTGATGACGCTACTAGAACATTTAAATTCCGGCAACGGTGTCAAAATCTTGACTGCGACTTTATATATATGTGTTTGATTTAATAAAAATGTATAAATATAATATTCAATAATGTCAAAGTCAAATTTGTTAACGCAAGTATACGTATCACTCAAGTAAATATGTATCTCTAATGGAGTCCTAGTTATCGATCCCACAGGGAGAAATAGAATACTACAAACTAAGGCTTAATAAAAAGTAATATTTCAACTACAACGACGACGTTCAATTTGCTTATCTGTCACTAATAGACAATTGAAATAAGTAGATAATTTGGATAACTAATAAATAACTAATGATAGAAAGTAGGGTTTAATTGTGATATTCAATATATAAGAAAACATCATTCTCCTTGTCAAGAAATTATAGTGAATGGATAAAATGAATTAGTTCAATTTATAT
>NW_018220613.1:9648-9964 GCF_001263595.1 Phalaenopsis equestris
TACAATTTCTCGAAGAATTCCTCACAGTTACACGCTCTAGCAAGCTCTCTACACACTAATGGAACCTATCTAACCTCCAGGACTCCTCTATTTTCGGCCAAAATTTTCTCTTTAAAGATGTGGATGAGTTTTCCCAAGAGTTGCTTATGCACCCCTCAAAAATTCGGCCTTATCCATTGTATAAGTACACGTAACCATCGATCCCGTCGTCGACGGCCTTGATGGCGCCGTCAGTGGCCTTCTGGAGATTTTATCTTGTAGCTTCGGGAAAAGCTCGTCGGCGGCGGCGTCGATGGCGTCGTCGGCGCCCTAGTGC
>NW_018220614.1:0-10081 GCF_001263595.1 Phalaenopsis equestris
TATTATGACTCAAATAAATTCCCAATACAAACGATCATCGTCCTAAATACAAGACCCCGCAAGGATACAAGCTTAGGGACGACTTGTGATTACAAATCTCAAATCCAAATAACATTAAAATATTGACACGTAAAAATCTCTTTTTTTAATAAATTAATTTTAATGCCAACAACAATAAGTTCAAAGTTTTTATGCTATATGAATAAACATTAGGTATAAAAATACAAGAGTTCAATGGTGTTCAAGTAAATTCCCTTTTTTATAAATTAACACAATACTGAAACTCTATACCATGAAGCAATTGAAATGTATTATGTTGAATGCTTGCGGCTGTGCATAAATCAAAAGATCTCTCATGGATGTTTCCTTGATTTTGTTAAGTCCTTGTCTTTTTAGGAATATAAATTTATAGTAATTAGATTAGGTTATCTACAAACGGAATAAGAAAAAAAGATTTTCAATCACCTTCACATTTCGGAGAAATTATTGCATACGGACACCGCATGCATCTCTGCATATGGTGTTATATTTCAGTTAAAACAAAAAAAAAATTAAGTGGGGCCCACCGAAATATATCCTGACCGTAAATCACCTGATTTCGCATCATCTTGCAGGCGGTGTCCGTCCGCATGGAATAATGTTTCCACATTTCAGGAGCCATAACAAATGATTAAAAACTAACGATTCATGCTTGCGGCTGTGCATAAATCAAGTATGGGATTAAGAAAAAAAAATCTAAACAAAAAAAAATTTTCAAACAAAAAAAAAGATGAGAATTTCAAACAAAAAAAAAAGATGAGATAAAAGTAAAAACTGATTGAATCGATTCAATGTTGGCTAGATTTGATTTAGCTTTGGGCCCTTGAAGAACCTAAATAAAGAAACAAAAAAAAAAGAATCAAGAAAATGATTTAGCAAACAAGTAATAGCTTTTTCTATTTTTTATTTATTTATTTTTAGCAAATATATCGTCCTAAATAGAAGACCCCGCAAGGATACAAGGCTAGGGACGACTTGTGATCAGAAATCTCAAATCCAAATAACATTAAACTATTGATACAGAAAAATCTCTTTTTTTAATAAATTAATTTTAATGCCAACAACAATAAGTTCAAAGTTTTTATGCTATATGAATAAACATTAGGTATAAAAATGCAAGAGTTCAATGGTGTTTAAGTATATTGCTTTTTTTAATAAATTAACACAATACTGAAACTCTATACCATGAAGCAATTGAAATGTATTATGTTGAATGCTTGCGGCTGTGCATAAATCAAAAGATCTCTCATGGATGTTTCCTTGATTTTGTTAAGTCCTTGTCTTTTTAGGAATATAAATTTATAGTAATTAGATTAGGTTATCGACAAAAGGAATAAGAAAAAAAGATTTTCAATCACCTTCACATTTCGGAGAAATTATTGCATACGGACACCGCATGCATCTCTGCATATGGTGTTATATTTCAGTTAAAACAAAAAAAAAATTAAGTGGGGCCCACCGAAATATATCCTGACCGTAAATCACCTGATTTCGCATCATCTTGCAGGCGGAGTCCTTCCGCACGGAAAAACACATTTCGGGAGCCATAACAAATGATTAAAAACTAACGATTCATGATTCATGCTTGTAGCTGTGCATAAATCAAGTATGGGATTAAGAAAAAAAAATCTAAACAAAAAAAAATTTTCAAACAAAAAAAAAGATGAGATAAAATTAAAAACTGATTGATTCGATTCAATGTTGACTAGATTTGATTTAGCTTTGGGCCCTTGAAGAACCCAAATAAAGAAACAAAAAAAAAAAAAAAAAAAAACAAAAAAAATGATTTAAAAAAAGAAAATGATTTAGCAAAAAAGTAATAGTTTTTTCTATTTTTTATTTATTTATTTTTAGCAAATAGTAATAGCTTCATGACACTTGCCAACATATCTCGATGTCTTTTTCATACTAATATCTCAAAAAAACATCACCATATCTATATTGTTCATATTTTAGTAATGGACATAGGTAAGTAAAATTACCTTACTTGGAAGTGTAGTTGATGCAAGTTTCATAAAGTACATAAAAAATAAAAAAAAATAAAAAAAAACAGCCAGAATTAAGAACAGGTTTAGCCTAATAAAGACAAAAACAGCCAGAATTAAGAACAGGTTTAGCCTAATATAAATAACTTGGCTTTCTCAGTAGCAAAATTTTGCGATCGAGGTTTTCATAATCATATAAGTAATGAATTAATGAAAATCATAATGAGGTGAAGTTAAGCTTCAAAATTAGAGGATATCCATAAAATCATTGGAAATGAGTGACTAGCTCGAGTTTGCGAGCTTGGAAAAATTTAGAACGACCTTTTCCATTAGATTCAATATCCTCGGTCTTCCTCTTGCATCCGGTAAAGCCAAGTTTCGATAATTTTAGTTGTCGTTTGCTCGTCCCAACATTTGAAGAATTCTCATCAACCTCGTTAGATTCCCTGATAAAATAAAGCCAATAAGCAATAATATCTAATAAATGAAACTCTTATCCTTCTAATTAATTGTGTACTAAAAATAATAACTCTATATTGCATAAAATCCATTTCCACTATATTTGTACACCATTTTCTTAGTTTGCCCATTTTTCTTTCTAATTTTTACGTTAGTTTAATTACTTGGTTTATTAGTACATTTTCAACTCTTAATTGTGTGGCAAAACCACCAAAATCAAAATAGATTACTTTTATCTCAATATGTATCATCCCATTGATATTTTAATATGATCAATTCACATTCAACTGCTCACTAAATTTAATCATTCACTTTATCCTCTAATTATTTGAGTCTACATAATGAATCCTCTTTTCATTCATTTTTAATGCTACATAAGGAGCGGACTCCTTTAGTGCAAGTAAATTTTTGAATCACTTCCAGAATGTTTCAATTGATCTACCGTTAGATGGACTTAATTTCTTAATACATCCACATTATTAATGCATCTTTTGCTCTCTAATGTACATAAACAAATCACTTAAATCTATTTTTCACAAGCTCGTGAAAATTATATGCCTGCAATTTCTAGACTATGATAGTTGATCAAATCTGCTCTAATTGTGCCACACCACTTTTAGCATTGTCTTTTTTATAAATTCATATTTCACGAGCAGTTTAATTACATTTTTTTTTACAAATTTTCATAAAATGGAGATGGAAGTAAATTAAAATGATAGTAAGATGGAAGGCAATTAACCATCTTATACTATAGATTAATTAAAACAAAATATTATACTACTTGGCTAAAGGGAAACTTACCATACTACCTCAACACCATCCTTCAGATACGTAGCACACGTTCCCCAACTGAAGCGCACCAATGTAGGAAACCCAAATACTGAGTGCTTGTGATGGTCCAGCCAGGCCTTGGTTTCAGGATCTGGTGTTATGTCAAGCAAGCAATGGAAGATTATTCCAGAAATGAGCATAAGCAGTGATATTTTAAGAAAATTAAAAAAAACAAACAAATTAACATAAAAGAAAAAAATGATAATAATAATAATAATATAAAAATTAATAATAATAAAGTTAATGTGATATGTTATGAAAAGATATCACATACCCCCTGGGTAACCTGACCCAAAATTCCTGTGCATGTTCTCAGCAGTTTCTTCAAGTACCCACTCACGAAGGACTCGGTCTCTTGTAACCTACATTAGAGCATTACATTGGTTTAAGAATTATATTGACATACTACCTCATGTATAATTGAATTCTTGAGCAACACAGAAATGATAGAATTCATAAGAATGCAATTAGTTCATTAATAACCGTCATTCTGTAGGCATTGATGAGGGTAAAAAAGCTAACCACAAACAACAGTTTTAACTGATAAGTGTTTTCTCATTGAACGTAATCAAAGGTTTAGAATTTTGCATGCATCGCATACAATCTCAAAAGTAAAATCCTTGAGAAACTGTGCATGCATTGCATACAAAGTTCCAATTTCAAGGTCAGCAGATGACCTTAACCTGGTTAAGTTTGACAATAAGCTTATCACTACAAGTACAAAACTAGAAATATATAATTTAGGGATAAGTAAAAATTTATCTAAATCATCTTCTTGAATAAGAACTTGTTTAAGAGAATGTTATAAATTCTAATAATTGAACCAAATTTGTTGCGAATTTTCACCTGCTTTAAATCTTGCAGATATGATATAGGAATAACGGTACAAAGATCAAGCATATGCTTAAGTGCTAGTGATAAACAAGGTAGGAAAAAAGACTAGGAGAGAAAAACGCTTCTTCATCAAGCTTCCAAATAGCATTTTCTTTATGATTTTGATATCCTCTGTTTATCATCATTCTTATTCTAAAAATATCTATATTATGAAGTTTTATATCCATTTGGCTTTAGGATATGTGAGACTTCTCTTTTATAATGAGAGTACTGTACTTGTCTTTACCAAAGAAAGCTCCCTTGTGCCCCTCTTGTTTATAGAGCAACGAGTATGTAGGAGTTGTTTGGTTGCATGTATTCAAAATACACAGTAAAAGAAAAACAAATTAAAAGAAATCTACTACATTTTAAGTCTAATATTGATGTCTGGTTGAATGTACTCTGAATATAATAAAATGAAATATTCTAATTGTTCTGATGAAATTTAAAAACAAGCTACCTATCAATGTCAGGGCAGAAGGCGAGGTTGGCACCTAATGGCAGCGAGGTTGGGAACTGTGGAAGTGAAAATGGATGCACAGTAAAAGGTGATTCTTGAAGGCACATGACAAGAAATGTGCGAGGAATTGAGTTTGTGAGGTCCCTCTGTGGAGGGCAGAGGCGAGTTGCAAGGTCACTTTATTAAAGCATTGACAAGCCACAAGAGTAAGGGGAGAAATCGCGACGGTCTCCTAGATGAAAGGGCGATGTTGCATGCAGTGCATTTGGAATTTGCCCAATTCAGGTTAATTTGGAATATGTTGCCTATAAGCTAAGGGGTCTATTACAAACTCCTCATTAAATTGCTTTGCATTAGTTCTCTTCCAACAAAACATCTAAATTTTTAAAATCTTGCATTTGGATTATTCTGAACTTCTACTACACCCAACCCCTTGTTAAAAAATTGGATGCCCTCCCCTCCCTTATAGTTGGAAGCTATTATTTTGGTTACCACCCTCCCCTCCCTCATAGTTGGAAGTTATCATTTTGGTTATCAACACGGTCATTGGCACCATCTCGTGGTGTTAAGTCACTTTGTTATTACTTTGTTCAAGCATTATATTTATTCTTGATAAATAATTCCTTATAAAAGATTAAAACAATGTTTTCTTACACACCACTACTATGGACTAAGAAATTTCACATCTAAAAAATTTATAACATAATGTTCTCTTAGAAGACTTGTTCTTGCTTGGGAATCAAACCATCCATCTCCACACAATGGAGGTCAAAAACAATGCCAGTAATAAAAGCAATTAGTGGTCATTCTCTTAAAAGACTAGAGAAAGCTGTTGTAATTTAGACCACAAACATCAATAAGGCCATTTGAACTCCCAAATTGGACTAAAAAGCTAAATTTTAATACACTTCTTAACAGGTTTTTATAACATTATGCTTCGTGATAAACTTTTTAATTCGTTCACATATTAGGTTAAAACCAATTAAACCAACCTCACACATCAAAAACAGGCATATGAATGACATTCACAGTTAATTTGTTAAAATAAATAAATAAATGTCTTGATAATAGCAATAAAAGCATAAAACAAGCTCAAAGATAGGTCATACAAACTGTAAACTCAATAATATATAAATTGAAATATTTATGGACAAATAAGTCATTGACATCTAAGTTGAATGTCTCATAAATGAGAATGCTAAATTATGGGTAAAACAGAAAATTATCATGTAGGAACTAATTAAAATAAATTTACGATAATAACATCTTTTGTACATTAGAATAATAGACCTAAACATGTTGAGTGTGCATACAATATGGCATAAAAGCACTAGCAACTAAGTACAATTTGAAAAGACTTGGAATAAAAAGGAAATATGTTTGCAAAATTGAACAAAAAAGCCCAAAAAATAGTACTCACACTCAACAGAAACTGATAAGAATGAGAATTCATAAAGTTTGCCTAAACAGTCTAGAAAAGGCTGTGAAAGATAAATGATTGTGATGACAATAAAAATTCTTAAAGCCCCAAATGGAAAGAAATTGCTGTTGCACTTGCATCCTAAGCAAAAAAGAATAATTTAGCAACAATATAATGTTTTTTTGCGAAGAATAAAAATAAAACAATAACGCAGCAGTATATCAAAAGTCATTCATCATCATCAATACCACCATCTTTATCCATTATAGCACAAAAAACCAAATGCATCCTCATCAACAAGGATTAAACAATAAGTGAATCTCAAGAAGGTCACAAAACGAATTAACTCATGTTTGATTCTCTCTCATTGTATTGAAGTAAAATGGCAGCATAGGTCTTCCACAAAAGCCTAAAAACCATGGTGTCCAATGTAAGGTCCATTATCCTCCAAATTGTTGCCTATTTAAATTATCCAATATTACAATCCAACTAGAATAAAAAAAAGCCATAGGGAATTCAAAGAAAATAACCTAAAAAATCTTAAGAATAACAAAGGATGAGTAAAGGAGAATAAAGAACACTGGCACCAAATAGTTGTGATAATGTAATAATGACGATGGTGATGACATGTGGGAACTGTCTTTTTAGCAGACAACATATTACAAGGACTGTTAGAAGTTAAATTAGAAAAATAATTTATTCATGTTAGAAGTTATGAGGATTAAATTTATTTCCTTGGATTGAAGTTATTTCATTTCTTATTTTATGTTTTATGTCATTTTCTTTATCTCCAAATAATTAATATGAATAGATTAATTAAAAGATATAGGAGATATAGGTGTTATGTCTCTCGTTTCCTGTCATTTCTTTTTTATTGTCTTTAGATTAATTAAAAGATATAGGTGTTATATCTCTCGTTTCCTGTCATTTCTTTTTTATTGTCTTTTCTATTATAGGATTCATGTAAGAATTATTTATACCATCGTTTCATATCAATTATATGATTCCACATTATTTTGAATTTCAACGTAGTATCAGAGCCAAATTTTCTACCCTAGTCACGGGTCCTCCCTCCAGAGCCGTCGAACAACGTTTCGGCCATCCTCCCTGCAGGAAGCGAAGGACGCTTTCTCTCCCTGCAGGCCCTCACCATCATAATAGATCCGTCCAACCCTTCATAAGCATTGCCTCCTTTTTCCTGCAATCTTGAATGATTCTCTCCCTTCCCGATCTGTCGAGCTGGGAGCTATGACTTACCCAGTCTCCAAATGGCGGGAGTTTTCCATTCTAGAGGAAATCCCGACTTCCTTCGGGGTAACATTCTTTTTATAGTGGAAATCCTGACATTGCAAAGGCAACAACTTTCTTTCTAGTGTAAATCTTGGTCTGCCTGTCGGTTTAGTTCATCTTTCCAACAGAAATAAAGAAAGGAGGACCTCTTTTCCTGGTTGTTTCCCTGTTGGTTCGCCTGTCTTAGCTGGTTTCCCGGCTGATTCTCCTGCCTCCATTTTCTCTGCAAGTTTCACCCGCAGATCCTTCATGGAGGATTTTCCAGCAATCAAACCTCCCTCTCGATCTCCTTTCAGGACCGTCGGGGCACCAACCTGCAGTCTTTCTCATCACTAGCACCCCCTCCTGCAATCTTTCCAACTGGAACTACCTCTGCAGATTTTCCCTGCAAATTTCAAGCAGTTGGACCACTTCCCTGCATACTTACTGGCCATCGGATTTATTCCTGTCGGCTAGACCTCCCAACAGGACTGTTGAATCTCTCCCTGCAGGTCCCTAATAGCCAGAAATCATCTCTGTTGGTTGGAAACCTTTCCTGCAAACATTACCAGCACCTTCCTACAGGCCGCAAATTCACGCAGTTACCGCTGTGGCGTTCTCCGCCATTTCACATGCATGGATTTTCGAAACAAAGGGAAGCTTCTTACAGAGAAGTTCATCTTTAGTTTGCTTTCAAAACAACTTGAGGAAGGTTATTACAGAGGCAAGACTGGATGCATCCTTGAATGAAATCCCAACAGGCGGCCTACATTCCCTTCTCCGTCGGTTTCTTCTCTGTTGATGAGAAACTCTATGCAAGTCCTCTATTTTTTTCCATTTCCATTAGAGTTTTTTTTTGCCTCAGAGCCTCCTCAGGAGCTTTTCCTGTAACGGGCCTCTTTCGAAGCACATTTTCCTGCATCAAACCTTCCTAAGGAGCTTTTCCTGCAACAGACTCTCTTCTGAAGCTTTTCCTGCATCAGACTCCCCTTTGGAACTTTTCCAGCGGCAGACCCTACTCTTGAGCCTTTTTCCTACAACAGACCCTCCTTTGGAGCTTTTTTCTATATCAAGCCCTCCTCCGGAGTCTTTTCCTGTATCAGGCCATCCTCCGAAGCTTTTCCTTGTTGGTTCGTCGATCTTAGCTGGTTTCCCTGCTGATTCTCCTGCCTCCATTTTCTCTGCAGGTTTCACCCGCAAATCCTTCATGCAGAATTTTCCAGCAATCAAACCTCCCTCTCGATCTCCTTTCAGGACCGTCGGGGCACCAACCTGCAGTCTTTCTCATCACTAGCACCCCCTCCTGCAATCTTTCCAACTGGAACTACCTCTGCAGATTTTCCCTGCAAATTTCAAGCAGTTGGACCACTTCCCTGCATACTTACTGGCCATCGGATTTATTCCTGTCGGCTAGACCTCCCAACAGGACTGTTGAATCTCTCCCTGCAGGTCCCTAATAGCCAGAAATCATCTCTGTTGGTTGGAAACCTTTCCTGCAAACATTACCAGCACCTTCCTACAGGCCGCAAATTCACGCAGTTACCGCTGTGGCGTTCTCCGCCATTTCACATGCATGGATTTTCGAAACAAAGGGAAGCTTCTTACAGAGAAGTTCATCTTTAGTTTGCTTTCAAAACAACTTGAGGAAGGTTATTACAGAGGCAAGACTGGATGCATCCTTGAATGAAATCCCAACAGGCGGCCTACATTCCCTTCTCCGTCGGTTTCTTCTCTGTTGATGAGAAACTCTATGCAAGTCCTCTATTTTTTTCCATTTCCATTAGAGTTTTTTTTTGCCTCAGAGCCTCCTCCGGAGCTTTTTCTGTAACGGGCCTCTTTTGAAGCATTTTCCTGCATCAAACCTTCCTAAGGAGCCTTTCCTGCAACAGACTCTCTTCTGAAGCTTTTCCTACATCAGACTCCCCTTCGGAACTTTTCCAGCAGCAGACCCTACTCTGGAGCCTTTTTCCTACAACAGACCCTCCTCTGGAGCTTTTTCCTATATCAGGCCCTCCTCCGGAGCCTTTTCCTGTATCAGGCCATCCTCCGAAGCTTTTCCCAAAGTAGATCTCCACCTGAATTTTTTTAGTAGCAAGTCCTCCTCCGGAGCCTTTTCCTGCAGCAAGGCCTACCTCCGGAGTTTTTATTTTTTTCTGCAAGCCATACTCTACAACTTTCTCTGTTGGTTGTCTACTTCCCTGCAACATTACCTGTAGAAGTCTTCCGCCTACCTACAGACACTGCATAAACTACAGTCAAAGACAATCGCAGTCAACTAAATACTCTTGGAGTTAATTACCAAGTACGGGATGAAGACTTTGGGTTAGTTTGGGATAGCTGCAGCTGTTTGAAGAAGCAATTGTGAAACTGCTGAAGTAGTTATGAGACTGCTGAAGAATTAGTTGTTTACGGTGACTATTACAATTTTAAAAAAAAAAAAATCAGCTCGCAGGTTTCTAGCAACCACCGCAGGTAGCCAGGTATGATGGGAAAACGTTGCTTTTAGCTGCAGTTTTTTGAGAACACAGAAAAAAAGCAGTTTTATCAAACAGGAAAAAACTGTGGAGCCGAACTGCCACCCCAAATGCACCCTTCAAGTTCTACCTCACAAAGAATCCTCCTTGCCCATTGTTTAATATTTTCAAATCTAAGTTGAACATGGTTTTCAACCATGTTTCAACTTGAGGGGGAGTGTAAGAAGTTATATCAGAAAATAATTTATTCATGTTAGAAGTTATGAGAATT
>NW_018220615.1:0-10136 GCF_001263595.1 Phalaenopsis equestris
CGGTCCTTACTTTTCGATGCTCCCTTTTGAGATTGTTCACTACCTTTTAATTCTCATTTTCGAATCACCTTTTTGATGGCAGTCCTTACCTTCCGACACTTTCTTTTGAGATTGATCCTTACCTTTCAATTCTCTTTTTTGAATCAGTCCCTAATTTCAGATTCACCCTTTTGAGGTCGGTCCCTACCTTCCGACGCTCTCTTTTGAGATTGATCACTACCTTCTATTTCTTTAGATTGACCCTTACCTAAAAATTCTCAGTTTGAATCAGTCCCTACCTTCTAATTCACCTTTTTTTGAGGCCAGTCCTTACCTTCTGATGCTCTCTCTTGAGATTGACCCTTACCTGTCAATTCTAATTTGGAATCAGTCCTTAACCTCTGATTCACTCTTTTGAGTTAGATCCCTACCTTTCAATTCTCATTTTTGAATCAGTCCTTAACTTCTTATTCACCTTTTGAGGTCAGTCCTTACCTTTTGACGCTCTCATCTGAGATTGCTCCTTACCTTTCAATTCTCATTTTTGAATCAGTCCCTAATTTCCGATTCAACCTTTTCAGGTCAGTCCCTACCTTCTGATGCTCTCTCTTGTGATCGATCTTTAATTGTCAATCCTTATCCTGGGATCAGTCCCTAACTTCTGATTCCTCTCTTTTCATGATTGTTCCTTAAATTTTGTCCTTAAATTTTGACCCTCTTCTGACCATGGGGTCAGCGCTTACACACTGATTCCCATCTTCTTTAAATTCATGAAATCTCATAACTCAAAATTCACTCTCCAATCCCCAGCGAGAGTCCCTACTTCTTGACTTTGATCAAATATTCGCCTGCTATATTCCCTAGTAGAAGCAATTTGCACACACAATCCCACACTCCTTTTATGTCTCTTGACTTAGGAGTTTGTAATAGGTTTGTTGATCTCGTCGGTAAACGCCAATACGTGCGGTGTGCTTGCCCAACACACCACACCTATTGGGGGTCCATTTGTTGACCTCATTTTTAGTTGAGGTCTAGTGTTCCTCTTTAGTAGCCTAAGGTCTAGCCATATGAATTCTTGTTGACTATTTCTAGAAAGCTAGAAAAGGAACCCTCACCATTAAAAATTCTAAACTCCTCTTTACTCAACTTGAAGTTCTACATATTGGTTCCAACCTCTAGCACTTAGTAGGTGGGGTCACTATGAGGGAGCTCAAGAAGAGTTTCTATTGGACTATTAGACCTTAGGGTTGGCCCTGGGTGTTGGTTTAGAGCTAAGGCACTCACCAGCAATCACCTCACTCACAACCACTCACAAGCACAAACCAACATTTCTTGACTTTGGTCCCTTAATACTTTTGGGATACTCATGTAGATGGTCCCCTAAACCCACTAGCCCTAGGCTAGGGTTTAGCTAATACAAGTACATAGAGGACCCAAATGGGCTTTTCCATTAGTCCATGGCTTATTTATGATGGTTGACGCCCCAACTCTACCAAAATGCCCAACTTAGTCTTTTGCCCCTAAACTCCCCCAAATTACTTAGATACCCTTGGGACCCTAAATTTGGCCAAAATTCCCAAATTTATCCAAAATACCCAAATTTATTTAAAAAATATTTCAAACCTTTTAAAAACACCCAAATTACTGAAAATCACCAAAGATTGTCAAATTACCAAATTACCCCTCCTTAGCCCAAAATTCTAAAAATTCCAAAAATCCCAAAAATTCCCAAAATACTCCAAATATTCCCAATTTCACTTTTCTCAACTACAACATGACCCAATTTGGCCATTTTACTTATTTTGACCAAAACCCCTCAATCAGCCTTTAAAGGCCCAATCTCCCCAAATCCACTTCAAATGTCCATCAAATTGGTCCCCATTTCCCCAATTTTAATCCTAAACTCAAATTCACCTTTCATATGACCATTCTAAACCAAATCCAAGCTCAATTTGCCCATGCTTTGAGCCCAATTTTGATCGAAATCAAAAGCACCAATTTTGGCCACATGACCTAATCTCGCCCAATTAAACTCACAGCCCACTCAATTTGTCATAATTTATGTTGAAAAATCTTGATAACATTCCCATACATCAAACTTGACCTTCAATTAGCCTTGGTAAAGCCTCAATTTAATTTAATTTTGACTTAAGTCCAAAAACCCCAAATTTTGCCCCAAATTGGCTATGCCTCCAAATTTTACCAAATTGATTGTCTTGACCCCAAAATTGACACCCAATTTATGTTGAAAACTCTTTATGATGTTCCTATTGACAATTTTCAACAATTAATTTCAACTTAGCCCAAGGCTAGCCCAATCTAGACCCAAGTCTAACCCAACATGCCCAAAATGACCAAATCTCCAAAATCCTTCAAATTGACCCTTCAATTGAACTCAAAATCACTTCAACCCTTCACCAAAAATGTTCCTTACAATCATCTACATCAAATGCACCATTCAATTGGGCTTGAAATTATGGCTAGCCTATCCCAAACCCAACCCTTGACCATGTGAACTTAAATGGACCCATTACCAAATTTGACCAAATTAAACTCAACATGACCAAATTTTCTCCACCACAGCCAATCCTAGGACCTCTAGGACTGAGCCAAGACCACCTAACCCAAGTTAAGTGTGCTATGGACCAATGGTCCCCAAAATTAAGGGATATATTGCCTTAATTTCCCACACCAATGATATCCTCGTCAAAGCCTCCCACCAACTAAAGTTAATTGCTTTGAAAGATTCATCTGAGGTTTTTGAACTCCTAGCCACCTCCCCTTGCCATTGTCGACCGGCCTAGTGGCTGGAGAACACCAAAATCATGAGCCACCCCCATGGAATCAAACCCATTTCAAACCTAGAGGTCAGCACACCCAATTTACATTTTAGAGCTCCTCTGCCCTCCACCTAAGCATCACATTGCACCCAAACATTGGCCCTGATGACCAACCTAAATCAACTTTTATAAAAGCTCCCCTCCATGTCCATGGAGGTGTGCAAAAAAATTTCTCATAGAGACCCCCCCAAATTGCTCACAGAGCCTCTTTAAGACCTCCTCAGTGCAATCCAACCACTTCCTTGCCCTAATTCCCCTTGCTGGAGCTCAATTTTTGAACTCAAAACCTTGTCGGAGACATGAAATAACTCCCCACACCTCCATACTGCACCAAAGTCAAATTAACTTCACCCACACCATCACCACAGTGAGAGGAGAAGTAGCCCCATAAAATCCACCTCCCACAGAGCCTCTATACTAGAATTTGATCAACACCCAAATCCAAGCTTGGTTGAATTCATACATAGACCTTACACCACATCCAAAGGCTCAATCCCTAGACTCCTTAGACATCAACAAAAGTGCTGAGCACCTCTGATTGAAGCTTCCCTTCTCAGAGCAAAGGTATTGAACTCCTCTTTTCAAGCCTATTTTCACTCTCTATTTTTTTTGAGTTGATTTCATGGCACCATAAAGATATGTTCCTCTTGTCTTGACGAGCATTTTAAAAAAAAATTCATTCAATTTGGTTGTGAAATGAGGGAGATATCAAGCCTTGAAGATGGACGGTTCTCGAGCTAGGCCATCGGGGACGATAACAGGGAGTCATTTGATTGAGCGTGTATCAGATGGATGATCAACATGAAGCCGGACAGCGCTTCAATACGTGAACCGCGAGCTGCGTAGCATGCCAGGGTGGAGAGCGCAGCGAATGGGAGCGCACGACATTGTCGTTCAGAGCTGCCTAAGATGATTTGGCATCATGTGTTTAAGTAGATAAATAAGGTATTAAATAAATAAAAAAATGTCCCTAAACTTGGAAAATCCATATATTGGTGTAGAAATGTCACAAAAATAAAATAAAAATACCCTCTTGCTCAGTGAACAGAGGAGAACAATGTGAAAATAATTTGAAGTCCATTTGATGTGTATTTCATTTTTAATAAATTAATTAGGGTTAGGAGTCTTTTAACTCTCCATGGATGTAGGCATTTCACCATGGCTTGCGATTTTGACATGTTGTAGCCTCTGATAAAGGAAACATTCCCTAATTTTTCTAAAGTCGGGGAAGACCTCCAGACAAAGATCCATATTTTTCAAGCTTATGTCTATTATTGGCATATATTAATCATAAAAATTAGCATGTTTTTTAGAAAAATCCAAGAAAATTTTGATAGGTCTATTATGACCAGAGAACTATTTGAAAAATATTTCATGATCCAAGTCATTCAAAATGCACTTAATTTCCACCAACCCTAAAACAAAAAGATAATTAATTTTGGAAAATACAAACATCAAAATGACTTGATTTTTAATCTCCACTGTTGTTTAAGACTCAGAGAACTCCCCATAAAAATTTCAAAACATTTTAAACTCATTTGATAACTCAAATTGATTTTCTAAGTTAAATGCATTTTTGACACTAAAATGATTTTTAATAATTAAAATATAACTCAAAAAAATTATGAAAACTGGTTTTTAGAGTTCTTTGTGATCAGAATAATTTTCTAAAAATAAAATGATGTTTAAAATAAAAACTTTATTTTTAGCATATTTTTTAAATATTTAAAATAATTAAAAAAATTGATAAAATAATAAAAAATAATAAAATTCATGGAAATGTTCTAAATTATTTCTATGTATTTAGGAACAATTGGAATATTTTACTGACTTTCTAAATGAAGATATTGAATTTTAAAGCTTAAAATAAATTTTAAAGGCTAAAAAAAAAATGGATTTTCACCAAAATAGTTCCAATAAATCAAAGTAAAATTAAAAAAAATGTAAAATTTGCTTCTCTAGGTTCTCTGACCTCACGGAGAATTTTCAAAAACATAAAACTTAATTTTCAACTCTTAAAATATTTATAATTAATAAATACTCCAGAACTTAAAATAATTCTAATAATTCAGAAGAAATTCAATAAATTATAAAATTTGGTCCAAATGGTTCTTTGATTTAAGTCTACCTCCATTAAAAATTTCAAGGGATTAGGCTTTGCCTTGGTCAAGTTATGGAATTTTTTTTGAAAAATCCTATTTTTGCATTAAAATAAATATATAAATTAAATTAAATTTTGAAAATCACATTTTCTCATCTGATGTCTTAATTGACCCATGAGTGAGGTGGGATGAAAATTCCAGAGTCATTTGTATTAAATTTGATAAATTATGAAGTAATCGTGCCTTAGGGGCAAAAATATAATTTTGGAAGTTTAGCCTTAATTAACATTTAAGCTTAATTCAAAGAGAGAAAAGAGTAACCTCTGATTTTAACTAACTCATTTGGATGATTGAAACCAAAAGGGGATTAATTTTTAGAAACCAATCTCATTGTTTCCTAATTAAAAAATAAAATTGTAATTTCCTAAATTTTTTAAAATTTGGAAGTTCATTAAATTAAATAACCTTAGACATAGGGGTATGACTTTGGAAGTTAATAACTCACTAATTTAATACCCCTATTTGAGGTTCAAATGATTTTCAAAATTTTTAAGATAAATCATCATCACTTAAAATTTTAATCTCTTTCAAAAATAACTAAGACATCCACCAACATCTTAAGGGCTTAGTAGTGACCTATGCTAAAACAAATCAAATTAAATGAGGATTAGAAAAGTGAACATAATTAAAATTGAACATCTTTAAAACAATACAAGCCCAAATTAAAAAGTTGGTTGAGTGCCTTGATAACAATAACTTTCCCTTTTTAAGGGTTTTCACCCACATAATTTAGAGATTAAGTCACAAATGATAATTACCCTAGTCTTAGGGATAATTGTAACATCAATGTTCACTGAGCATTAAAGGTATCCATAGGATGAATTACTAAGCAGCATAATATGTTTAATTAAGCTCAAGAGTTTTGACCAGGCGGTGAGAGGGAAGCATGGACCTGCTTCTTTTTCTAGATCTGTTGGATACCTCGGAGGTCTACTAAACTTAATAGGTTTTGCTTGACAAAAATCATCCTTAATTAAACTAATAGGGACCCACCAAGATATGATCTAGGACTTCACAACATTTCAAAATATAAGACAACTCAAAACTTAATCACAAACATCACACAAAATACAACTTCAACTAAATTAAAATGTCTCTATTGGAAGATTGGGAACCCCTCAGAGGAGGTAACGTACGGTTGCTAATGAGGCTTCTCACGGTCTAAATGAAATTATGGAACTCATTAAGTTGAGTTTAGTAAATTTATTTGGACTAAGTGAATCCAATAGAAAATAGTGGTGCCGGAACGAGGGAACCGTGGGATCCTAACTGATGTCGCTCTAATCAACTTTAACATCCCCCAAAACATTTAAAGAAGTTCAACCATAGTGCCGTCTGATTTGACATCATAACTTGACACCCTAGAAAACTCAAACTCGTCGCAGTAAGGAGCTTGGAGCTAGCACGGTGAGCAGCACGACCATTTTCAATAGTAGAACATGTCTTCCCCAGCTAAGACATTCCTTCCTTAGAATTAAACAACCAAGCATAGGATTTCAAGGTTGTCTGGCTAGTGCAACATAAATCCTCAACTCATCTTTAGGCCTTTGTACAACCATGTTGTATAATATAAGCCCTAACTCGTCTTAGGATTCTGAGGTCGTCGTTGGTCATGACCTAAATCCTCGCATCTTCCAGGCTATTTGTTTGATCGTTTCACTTGAATGTAAGCCCTAATTAAATAAGATTGGCAGGATGGAACACCTAAATAATTCTCCTCAAAACTGAAGCGAAACATAAAACTGAAGCGAAACAATATGATAGACCGGGAAGCCACCGAGGTTCTCCTTCGGATCCATGACATCCCTTAATTCTTCCTCCTTTGGATTCCAAAAAAAAGATGCTCCAAATTTGAGCCAATCCCATTTCACACCTCTCTGTCCGATCTCATTGAACAATCCTATCCTTTTGAAATCCTTGAAGATAATATTTCTTGATTTTTATCGATAGTTTTCTTAAGTGACTTTGGTCATTTATAGAGGCTTGCCCTTATAGGAAGCTTTTTTGAACCCAGCTTTATATAAACCCTATTTAATTTTTTATATTAAATAGGGGAACTTGTCGGCAAATAAAAATGGTTTCGCAGACCAAACAGATGTCATTTTCACAGACCAAACGTATGTCATACATTTCTCAGTTTATTTGATCAAACCTCATCCTTAAGTCTTGTGTTTATTCTTCGGGATAGATACAGGGTTTGAGGTACAATACTGTTTCATTTAAACTATAAAAAATATGAGGTTAGTTTGATTTCATATTTTTTTAAACCTTAAAATGTCTTTCCAAAGCGGGCGACGATATTTCGATTCTGGTGACCGACAACTTCCAACGGGAAACCTCTCCAAACCAAAATAGTGTCGAAAAAACCAAAAGTAGTTTAAAAATAAATGATAAAAACTTATTTCAAATCCTCCACCAAACTCTTGAACTTCCTTTAAACCTCTTCTCTTTTACAATACTCTTAACTCTCACAATAAAACTAAAAACAAAAAGGATAACATAAATTTATGGTGCCTGAAAATCTCTCCAAACGTTCCTCCCCAAACTTCTTCAAGAACTTCTCAAAACTCTCCCTTTTCAAGCACACTTCAAAAAGTCTCAACTTCCTCCTTTTATAAATCTCCAAGAGGTGCCTTGGTAACTCTTCAAAATCTTAACTCTCACAATAAAACTAAAAACAAAAAGGATAACATAAATTTATGGTGCCTGAAAATCTCTCCAAACGTTCCTCCCCAAACTTCTTCAAGAACTTCTCAAGACTCTCCCTTTTCAAGCACACTTCAAAAAGTCTCAACTTCCTTCTTTTATAAATCTCCAAGAGGTGCCTTGATAACTCTTCAAAATGTGTCCCAATTAGATGTTTTTTTCCAAAGGATGCCTCCTTTCACAAGTCCTTTAATCATATTTTCTTTTTTAGTGGTCATAACCACTCTCTTTAGCCAATAGGTGCCTCAAATGTCTCTTCAAAATTCAGCAAAATAAATCAAATCATCAAATAATTGCCTATGACGCTTAAGTACGGGGCCTCCAGGGCTTAGGCGCGACCTTCTCTGTTTCATCGGTGCTTAAGCGTCGGATTTGGTGCTTAGGCGCCAAAACTCTTTTGCACCATTTTCACATTTTTGCTCCAAATTTGATCCTTTTTTACTCCTTTTAGCATTTGTCATCTTTTTACTTGTACCTGAAAGAAAAACACACAAACACCTTCCATTAAAGCGCAATATCTCAAAAAATAGGTATTAAAATGTGTATAAAAATATTATGTATTTTAGGTGTATCAGTAGCCATCTCTTCAATTAAAGCATAAGCGTCATTAAATGGTTTTGACATCAATGAACCACCAGCAGCGACATAGATAATAGATCTAAGAGATCCACGAGATCTAACCAATCCATTATAAAAAGTTTGAATTATTAACCAATCTGACAACGCTTAGTGTGGACCCTTTTTAAGGAGATCTTCAAATCTTTCACATGCTTCATAAAAAGTTTCCCCTTCAAAATGACTAAAAGATGTAATATCATTTCTAAACTTCACAGTCTTTGATGGTAGGAAATATTTAGCAAGAAATTTAAGTGCTAAATCACTCCAAGTTCTGATAGGTCCATATGATAACAAATGTAACCAAATATTAGTCTTATCCCTCAGTGAGAAAGGAAATAACTAAGTCTTATAGCAACACCTGATACACCATTATATATAAATGTAGCACACAATTCTAGGAAATTTGGATCTTTAATTGGTGCTCCTCCAAATTGATTATTTGATGCCATTTAGATAATGGTAGGTTTAAGCTCAAATGAATTAGCCACTACAGTGCAGATGAATTAGCCACTACAGCGGGTTTTTGAGTACTACAATGAAGTTCATCCACCATAGGGTTTGCATAATCTCTTAAAGGTCTAAACTCTTTAACATATGGACATTAACTGATATTAAAGGTCTAAACTCTTTAACTCATTAGAACAAATGATAGAATCTCAATGTTCTTATGAGACCTTAAATGCAATAAAAAATCCTTTTAATAATCATTATGCCAATTATTGTAATCCTGGTTGGAAGAATCATATAAAATTTAGTTGTAGTAACAATAACTCTAATGTTGCAAATCTGAAATGGGGAAACAAAGCTGCGAACGTATTGAGAAATTCTAACAATCAAGTGAATCTAACTTATAAACCTTATTATCCTCCAGGTTTTAATAATTTGCAGAGTAAGGAGAAAAAGTTAACAATGGAAGAATTGATGTTGCAAATGGGAAGCCAATTATAAAGTCAAGGAGTTGCAATTAGAAACATGAAAAATCAATTATGATGTATTGCTATTGCACTTAGTGATAGACCTCTAGGAACGTTGCCTAATAATGTTGAAGTAAATCCTAAAGATCAGAACAAAAAGCAAATTAAGGCTACTTAACTGAGAAGTGGAAAAGAATTGGAAACCATATTCAAAAAGAAGTGGAAGTGGAAGGTGGATAAATTGAAAAATATGAGGTGAAAAATGAAAAATATGGTGAAGATTTTTATTTTGAGTCGGAATGTCCTATTAAACCAATGAAAATCATAGTAGAAAGACCACCACCTCCATTTCCTCAAAGATTGAAACAAAAAAAATAAAGATAACCAATTTTTAAAGTTTTTAGAAATATTGATGAAATTGACGATAAACATTTCATATGTTGAAGCCTTGGAACAAATGTTAAACTATGTGAAGTTAATGAAGGATATACTTAATAAGAAAAGAAAGTTTGAAGATAATCTGACAGTTACACTCAGTGAGGAGTGTAGCGCTATAATTCAAAAAAATCTTTTTGAAAAACTCAAAGATCCTGAAAGTTTTACTATTCCTTGTGCTTTTGGCAAAAGATTTTTTAGAAAAGCTTCATGTGATTTAGGAGCCAATATTAATGTTGTGCCTTATCAATTTTCAGAAGGTTGGGTTTAGGAGATATTTTACTTATAACTGTGACTATTTTGTTAGCTGATCGTTGTATTACCTATCCTAAAGGAGTTATAGAAGATGTTTTGGTAAAAGTTGATAAATTTATCTTTCCTGTGGATTTTATTGTATTAGATATGGAGGAAGATAAAGAATTATGAAGACCATTGCTTGCCACTAGAATAGCTTTGATAGATGTGTGTCGGCGTTATTTCGG
>NW_018220616.1:0-10192 GCF_001263595.1 Phalaenopsis equestris
AGACTAGACCTCACTAAAAATGAGGTCAACACCGTGTTGATCATATCAACGAGTTTAACTTAATCTCAACACACACTTGTATATGTGTGTGTGTGTGTGTGTGTGTGTGTGTGCTGTGTATCCGTCTGTTGGTTGGCATATTCGGTATAGGACAACTCAGATCGGGGGTTCGAATCCCCTCTGGCGACGTGAGCCTTAAGGAAGTGGTACTCAAATTGTTAGACACATTAAGGCCCCGTTTGGGGCAGCTTATTAGGAGTGGAGGCGTTTTGAAATCGCTGCCTCTCAGTTTGTTAATTGCGTTTGCACAGGCGTTAGCCTCCCGCACTGCGTCTGCGTTGGTTACTTTCTTTTTGTCGGATGTCGTTCGACGCTGTCCGAGCCCCGCGTCCTGCGTTAGCCATCCGCGTTGCCCTAGGAATTCTGGAGGTGCTCTCGATCTCCCTTGTCTCCTCCCTCGATGGTTTCCTTTCTGGTTCGCCGCCTTAGAGGAGATCGAACCTTCTTCCTTTCCAAATTTTCTTTCCTGATCATCAAGTATCCTTTCGATTACCCTAGCTGCGAGCCTTGGAATGCTTTCTTTACTTTGATCTTCTTTCTGAGCAGTGTTGATGCAGGAAATGAAAATTTTTATTTTTTCGGGGGAAATATGATGACATTAAGAGTTTTTAGGCATTGCCCAGTTTAGATCTATGACACGAGTTGTTTTGGGGTTCTTGTGGCTTCTGGCATTTTCTCTGGTTTTTGGGTTTTATGCCTGTTGAGATATGTTTCATTTTCTATTCTATGATATTTTGGCATTTTAACTGGTTGTTGAATTTGGGTTGCTAGCTGCGATCCTAGAAACCTTCCTTTTCGTTGATCCTTTTCTGAGATGTGTAGATACAAAAACCGTTTTTTTAACCTTCTGTCTGAAATATGAGTCCATGAAAGTTTTTACGCTATAGGCCAATTGAGATATGTGGCATTCGTTGTTTGATGGGAGGTATTTGCTCTGGTTTTGGGCATCTGTTTTGTGGCATGACATTGTGACCTTTTTTTTTGTTTTGACTCTGTTTGTTTGATGGGAGGTATCGGCTCCGGTTCTAAGTAAATTGATGAAGTTATATAATTGTTTAGCTGTTGTTTGTGTGGTGAAAAATTTGCAGGAATTTCTGTTATGCAGTAATTTGAAATAATCAATTGTTGATTTGGTTATACAATGAAGATTATGGCTTGGTTCATGAAAATGCATTACAAAATTGTTTATTCTTCTATGAAAGCATACTAGCGTGTAATTCTAATGTTTCAAAGGACAATCTATGTAATACCACCGGTCTGGGTTGGGATCCGATTAAAATGACAATTGATGCTCTCATAACTTTGAGAGATAGTTCTACGGTTGTGCCAAGGGTGTTTCAGGTCGTTGTAGTTTCTTTCGGGGAGCTGACAGTCCCACATATTACACTGCCAATAATCATGAGAATCCGATGTTTTCCCAGATTGATAGTGCAGATGGGGACAGACGTAGTCAAAGTTTCAAATTAAATATTTTAATATTTCTCATTGTAGTTGTACTTGTCTTTGTCTTTTTTTTTTATTTCTTCTGGTACTCACGAGAGTGTGAGAACTGTATGTCATCTTTTGGAACTGATCTGTGATGATTGTATGCTTCTGCAGTATATGCTTCTGTATTACCAATAAGCTATTCTGAATAAGCTGCCCCAAACAGTTTTATCAGACAGGGCAGAAATGTCATTTAACCACCAATAAGCTAATACGAATAAGCTGCCCCAAACAACAAGCCAGATTATTCTGATAATCTGCAGATTATCAGATTATCAAAATAATTTGCTTATCAGCAGATTATAAATAATCAACAGCTGCGCCAAACAGACCCTAAAAGTGGCTGAAGGCTCGTATAATAGCCTTTGGCCATCTCCTTAATATATATATATATATATACTTGAATTCTTAGGTGCATGAGGGATGACCGAGGCTCATATAATAGCCTCCAACATTCCTTTTTAGGAATATATATTTACATTGAAACTCAAGTTAATTGAACTTTGTGGAAATCAAATTTGATTACTTGATATATATCTTTAATTTGCTTTTGTTGCTGCATGAAAGCTGGAACGATGTAATAATGATCATCAATAGCTCTCATGGTTCAAAATAATTGAAGCTAAATGATAGTAAAGATATTTTTTTCAGAGAAGTTATATGATGGTGTGAGATAATTTAAATCTATTTATTTATTTATTTTCTTGTAAAAGAATTATATCTCAAAATAAAAGCAATCTTTAGGATAGAGGCATATTCAAATCATGGGATAAGAGCCCACGCACACATTATTATAGAAGGAAACCCTATAATCGCCCATTTGAATGTTGATATTGTTGAAATCCAAAACACACAATGAAATGTCACAACAAAAGAAAGCATCGAAAGCAGAAATAAAAATTTATAAATGTTGTTGCAAAAGAAATTCAACTTGCATAGATCCTTAGTATTGAGAGTTCAATGACTTTAGGGATTTTGAGCTCATGCAACTTTCATTCTTATTTTTCTAAAGAACTGAAGATAAATTATGGCGAAACATTACTTTTGATGAGCCTACGTAGAGGAAATAAATGCTGTAAACTATCTCAAATGCAAGGATAATGAGAGCTATAGCACGTTAAAGTAAAGAGAGATATTTGGCACTAAAGATTAGGCCACATGAGTAAAAAAGGGTCTAAAGATCTATTTCAAAGATAAGTTCTTAGATTTGAAATCCATGGGATCGAAATTTTTGTAAAAACTATATTTTAGGAAAGTAAAAATGGGCCTACTTAAAAATTAGAACTAGTAACCTGGAATTTGTTCACACAAGGCCATCTCATGCTACATCCTTTGGAGGCTTGATCTACCATGTCACAGTCATAGATGTATATACAAAAAAAAAAATTAAAACAAATTTGATGTCTTCATTACCTTTGTAAGATAAAAAGGAACTTAGTTGAGAACGAGATTGATGCAAAATCAAATGCCTGTGATCTAACAATGGTGGCATAGAGTTTTGAAGTTACTATATTATTACTAATGTGATTTGTATGGAAAGAATGATTCTAGGAACTCTTATTGAAAGAATGGCATCGAATGAGAGGACAAGGAATATGAGATTACATGCAAGAGTGCCAAATATATTCTACACTGACGCAATGAACACTGCAATATACCTTATCAATTAAGGATTATTTGCAGCTCCTGATTTCAGTCTTCTTAATTAAATCTGGACTGAAAATTAGTTATGTTTTATGTTCATATTGATTAAAATGGAATATACAAGTTAGAGTGAAAATAAGAAATCATAATGCCCACCACTTGGATATAAAAAGTGTTACTTTACAATATTGATGATTTTGGATATAAATTTGGGTATGCTGAAAATATGAAAATAATTAGAAATAGAAATATTATTTTTAATAAACTATAATGTACAAGGAAAAGTAAAAAATCGAAAAAAATCTCCACTACATAGCATATTGAATTGAAGAGCTCATTTTTGTTGATAAAAAATAGGAGATATTACAACATAAACAAGATCAACCCGAGCCTAGCACCCTTGTGAACTTGTTTCACGATCGGATGATGTTTGATCACTATTAGAGGTCATTGAGACTGTTTTGGGTTGAATAGTATGCATTACATTTGTAGTATGCCGCCTTCATTTTGTTTGCCCATGTCTATTGTGAAATGTCTCTTCTTAGACAATTTTGATGCTCCACACGCTATGAAGAAGTTAATTTCATTAACAAACATTGGTTGAGCAACCTTAATGATGGTTGAAGTAATCTGGCTTCATTTTGTGTAACATCATGTTAGACTACCTTTATATTCATTTTGTGAGCCCCCATGGTACTTTTAACTTTTCAGGTGCTATGACATGATCTGTTTTGCAACCGTATGACATCTCGAGTGATTTTGGGTTGATTTTTATTTTCTGCATTGTGCAGTGGGAAGGATAAAATGAACGTCCTCCTTAAAAAGTTCTATCATTTTGGATTTACCGACATAGTCTATTTTACAAGCCGAGAGTTGATGTTAATTTTGTTTAATGCGGCGTGTCTTGACGTCAATTTGCATGATGCGACAATCATTGCCCTTTGTTTTTTTGTGCATCCGACCACATTGCCAAGCTGACCTTGATTGGTGGTCAACGGTAAGTGTTTTGTAACTACATTTATATAATAGATAATATAAACCATATATACATGTTATATTAGGGCACGTTTGGGGCAACTTATTTGATGCGGTGGCGTTTTGAAAACACACATTGTCTGTTTGGGTAAGCTGCGTTTTGACAGCTTATGCATTTTCAAAATGCTGAAAACAGCGTTTTCACGCCGCACATATCTAGGTGCGGTGAGAGCTTTCTGGCTGCGGTTTGACTTTTCCAAAAAAATAAAAATTTGTAATAGCCACCGCACCTAGCTTATCAGCAGATTATTTTGATATCCACGGAATGTTCCAAGGACCTAAATCTCAAACCACACCCCCCCCCCCCCCCCCCCCCAACAAAAAAAAAAAAAAAAAAAAAGCAAAGTCTAACAACTTCCTCCTATTGGAAGTGTTTCATCTGAAAGTATAATTTCATTTGAAAGCATAATTTTATGCCTCTGTTGCATTGGGTACCTTTTAGTTCTATGGATCCATTTATTTAGTGCTATATTAGCTTAGTCAAGGCTTAGATGTTATTTTCCAATAAGAATTCATCTATTCATTCAATGTTATCAACCACCTAGCTGAATATTTAATCATAACAATTAAGTTCACTTGTATTAGTAAACAACAACAAGTATAGAGAAGGATAGTAATAGTTGACAGGCTTTGAAATTCTTCATGATCTCTAGCTAGGCTCATCACCGGTAAGTAATTTATCATTAGCTTAGAAAAATAAAAAAAGAAAGTTGCATGAGTTCAAAATCCTTGAAGTCATTGAACCTTCAATACTAAGGATCATGCAGTGTTTAAGGACATGTAAAAGGGTTAGGAATCTGGTAGGATGGTTAACAGGATTGGAGGGATGGATGGTGGATGGTAATTGACATAAATGGTGATAGACAACGAATCAAAAGAGGAAAAAAAGACGGTCTCCTACTGTAAATAGTAGGCGGTAGTGATGTCGACGACTGTTCGACTAAAAACAACAAACAAATGGCTAATCGACGGGGTGCAGATTGCGAGGAGGATTTACATTCCTGTTCCTGTCCAAGCTTTAAACACACAACTTGCAATATGAAGAAGATATATCACTCCAAAGTGCATAAATCAAAGGAACGTCTCTCAAAATTGATAAACTAAAAAAATTGACAGCCCAAACAACTCTATCACATATATAAGTCTCTCAATAGAAAACAACTCTATTAAAAGTAGAGAAATAGTAAGAAAAAAGAGATCGAACTAAAAACAAGTTATTTTCACAATATGCTTCTCCCAATCGACTTAATTGACTGGGCGTATCCGATAAATAAGTTGTATGAAAGAGCTAATTCTGGAATGAAATCTATTTACATGCTAAATCTCCCTCAATGGTAGTCTCTCAGGAGGTAAACTATCTGTAAATGCATTCAATAATTCCTTCAATAAGGTTGCCCTTTTTATGGTATTGGCTCCTTGGACCTACTATTTTCTAAGACAACCAATGTTAATTCAATTGGAGACTCTTTCATGAGCTTAGCATGAATCACTAGCATCTCTCTCATCGACTAGAAACTAGTACTCATTTGCTTCGTCACCTTTTTCAGTATTTCCTATGTCACTATCCATTTCTTCAATTGCTCCCTGCTTGGTAAAATAGATCATCTTCCTATTTTAGCAATTAGACACAATGTGCTTAAAGCCATGACACTTGAAACTCTTCTTAGCTAGAATGAATTTGGAAACACTGGCGGTCTCCACCTTTTCTCCACTCTGTGTGGGTTTCTCCTCCGACGAGTTAAGGTTGGGTGCTCTATTGGGTATACTTTTACTGCTTGATTCAATGGTTGAATTCTATTTGAAGGGTGGTAGGGTCTGAACATTTTGTAATGTCCAATAGAGTTGTAAATGTATTAAGTTGTGAATAGATGATCTCAATCTTTCAAATATCGAGTTATGGCGTTCTCCTCGAGTTCCACTTGCTCACACTTCAACATATGCAACTTGAACTCAACAATGTGCTCCTTTACCAAAGTATCTTTCTGCATAAGTGATGCAGCCTCAAGAATAAGTCTTGTTTGTAATGTACTAGTAGGTGCTTGTGCTACATCTCCCTTTTCATTTTGGACCAAGTTGTGATTTCACTTTTCCCCTCACGCTGGCGTAGGCACTTCAAAATTTCCTACCACGAATAATCATTTTTCCTGAGCTTAATAACTGCCCACTTTACCCTTCTGTCATGTGGAATGTACTTGTGTTCAAAGACCCATTCCACTGTTTGGAGCCACTCAATGAATTTGTTTTGATCTACGCGACCGTTAAAATTTGGTAAATCCACCTTTACTCAAAGATTATGGCTTCTCCTTTGTTATTCATGCAAAATCGTCGAGATATTGGTTTTTCATTAGTGGAAACTTCTTGATGAAGGGGATTTACTTCCTCCTCTTGATTTGGCGAGTCACTGTTATAGCTATAAAATCCTCACCTAATTTTCTCCTCTTGAATGTGGCAAACCTTTGTTGTAGTTGGAGGATTTTCTAATGTATATCCTCCATAGTAAATTATTGAACGTTTCAGCGGGGTTTTCTCCTTATCGACATGATGTCTTTTCCTCATGATCTGGTTTTCAGAAAATGTATGATTGCAAATAAAGGTTGGTCAGGGGTTTAGGTTTTGGTGGTATGTGTCGAGGTGAAATTTTGATGGAGGTGGGAAAGTTGGATTTTGAAAATTTTAGGATTAGTGTTAGAAATTATATAGTAGCGATGGCTAGTGTATTGAGTTGGTCGAGGATTTTGATTGTGTGGAATTTTGGGTATAGGCGTAGGGACAATAAATCCTTAAAAGTTTAGGGTTTGTCGGGCTCCGATAATAGATGATTCTATACTTGGGCTCCTAAAAGATGTTAAGGACATGTAAAAGGGTTATGAATATGGTAGGATGGGTAACGGGAGTGGGGGTTGGATGCAGGCTAGTAATTGGCGTGAATAGTGACGAGAAAGCGAGTTAAAAACAGAAAAATGGTAGTTTCGTATTGTA
Source organism: Phalaenopsis equestris (assembly GCF_001263595.1). Taxonomy (NCBI): domain Eukaryota; kingdom Viridiplantae; phylum Streptophyta; class Magnoliopsida; order Asparagales; family Orchidaceae; genus Phalaenopsis; species Phalaenopsis equestris. The sequence continues at coordinate 7,204 of NW_018220616.1, forward strand.
AAAAACAGATGATAATGACGTTGATGGCTGCATAGTCGAAAACAATGAACAAACGGTGAATTAGCGGTCTGATCCATCACTTACTCTTGGCCAAGCTACAAGCACACCATTTGCAATAAGAAGATGATACAATACTCTGAAGTGCATAAATCAGAGAAAAATGTCTCGAAGTTCATAAACTCCAAAAACTATAAATCCAAACAACCATACTACAATATATATATAAATCACCTAATAAAAAATAAATTAATTTGAAATAGTGAAATATGAAAAAATAAAATAAAGGAAAGAAATCATATTGAAAATAAAAAGCTGTACCTGGCAACAGTTTGATGTCTTGTTATCTCAAGTTTCTACTATCCAGTAGATTCACGGGATTCTGTGATTGGGCAGACCACACTGAGTTATGTGATTCTGCGAGCTCCTACGTCACTAACAATGACATTTATAAATTTGAACAAGCATGAAAATATATAAAAATAAAGTGAAATGCAAAGTTCAAATACAAAGCATGCTTGCGAACGAACCTACAAGGGATTGACAGTGAATTTAACCACTTGTCTATGAGGAACAATGGAAACTCCCCTCACACCCATGAACAAGCCAGAATTGAAATCTAATACGAATTCAAATAGGGCGGATTGAACCATGACATCCCTCTTATTTGTAGTAGGGAGAAGGATCACTTATGGACCTCGCTTTACTAAAATCCAAATCATTTAAAGACAAAATGAATGTCATCCCACTAGGATCCAAAAACTAGGAGATAAACAAATTGCTTCACAAAGTACTCTAAGAGATTAACATTTATCCTCGCTTATCATTGCGCCCAATCTGCAAAGCTCGCTCTAATGCACAAAAAGGAAAGCATTCAAATTTTATGAAAATCTTTTTTTTCCAAAATTAACCTTAAAAATTATTAAATAATGCACGCTCTCGAGGGGGCCACCTTGTCTATCAACAAACAATGGACAAATGGCGAATTAGCGTTGTGTGGACAACGAGGAAGATCCACCGCTTATTCCTGGCCAAGCTATAAGCACACCTCTGGCAATAAAAAAAGGATACAATACTCCGAAGTGCATAAATCATAGAAAACTCTCCCAAAGTTCATAAACTCCAAAAACTAAAAATCCAAATAACCATTCTGAAAAATATTTAAAAATCTCCTAATAGAAAATAACTTAATTTAAAATAGTGAAAATATGAAAAAATAAAAAAAAAGGGAAAGAAATCACATTGAAAATAGAAAATCGTACCCGGCAGCAGTTCGATGTCTCACTAACTCAAGTTTCTACCATCCAACAGAATCGTGAGATTCCGTGATCGGGTAGAACCACACTGAGTTATGTGATTCCGCGAGCTCCCGCATCACTAACAATGACATTTATAAACTTGAACAAGCATGAAAATATATAAACATAAAGTGAAATGCAAAATTCAAATATAAAGCATGCTTGCGAACGAACTTACAAGGGATTGATTGTGAATTTAACAACTTGCCTATAAGGAACAATGGGAGCTCCCCTCACACCCTTGAACAACCCAAAATTGAAATCCAAAATGAATTCAAATAGGGTGGAATGAACCCTCTTATTTGTAGTAGGGAGAAGGATCACTTATGGACCTCGCTTTACTAAAATCCAAATCATTTAAAGACAAAATGAATGTCATCCCACTAGGATCCAAAAACTATGAGATAAATAAATTGCTTCACAAAGTACTCATAGAGATTCACATTTATCCCGTTTTTCATTGCCTAATATGCAAAGCTTACTCTAATGCACAAAAGGCAAAACATTCAAATTTTATGAACATCTTTTCTTTCAAAATTAATTTAAAAAGTTGTTAAATAATGCACGCTTTCAAGGGGGGCCACCTTGTCTATTTTGCAAAGTTGTAAGTCCTATTTAATTAGTCTGATTCTCCTCTCAATAAGGATATGAGTTGATAAAACTGAACCCTCACTTGGTTAGTTCGATACTCCTGACATTGATCAGAGTATATAAGATTGAGCATCTATTAAGTTAGACTGATCCTCATCTTTATAAGGAATATAGTTAACATGATCAAGTTGTAATTCCATTTGGTTAGTCTATTCTCCTCTTGATAAGGATAGGAGTTGATAAAACTGAACCCTTACTTGGTTAGTTTGATTCTCCTCCTTACAATGATTAGAGTATATAAAATGGAGCATCTACTATGTCAGTTTGATGTTCATCTTTATAAGGACTAAAGTTAATAAGAGTAATTCTATAACATTTTAATAATAATGTTCAATTCAAATTACAATTATAATTATTTTTAATCATCCCTGTTGATGGCCGTATTGAACTTAAATATCAACCCGAGAGATCTATTCTTAACATCAAACTCATTATTTCTATAATCTGAAATACACAAAATTTATTATTCAAAAGTTAAAAGAAACTCTCATTCACTCTCCACTATAGTTTGTGAAGAGTGATGAATATGAGAATAATATTAGCTCATAAGAAATAAATGTCATATCGAGTACATTATTATATTTGCACTTAAAATGATCTCATGCCGGTAAGGACATGATCCGTGTTCTTTGTCCTCATGGTTTGACCAGTTCGCTTCATAATGAAGCGGTTATGACTAGAGTCTTCTAACCGGGTGATTTGACCAGTTAGAGTTCACTATATTACGATCACGATTATAATTCGTTTGTTTGCCAACGACTTTGAATATTTGAGTTGATAGGACACAAATTCATTTGTTAGTTAGTATGATTTAAATCATTCTCTTCAGATAAACACCACCTCATATCTGTAAGGTGTTCTTGGACGAAGCAACCCATGACTACTGATAAGGATTCTTCTGTGAAGTATGGTCGATCTACTCTGACTAAGTAGATCATAGATCATGACAACTTGGATTGGAGAAACCATAAGATCTTAATCATGTTCATCATTATTCCACCTATTATGCACTCTTAAGCTTGCAGTGATAAAAGTTTTATAAT
>NW_018220617.1:0-794 GCF_001263595.1 Phalaenopsis equestris
TTAGAATTATCAAATGTTTCATCCTGCCAATTTTACTAATTAAGGCTTACATTCATGTAAAACGATCACACAAATAGCCTGAAAAATGTGAGGATTTAGGTCATGACGAACGACAACTTTGGAATTCTAAAGCGAGTTAGGGTTTAGGGCTACTATTGTATAGCATAACCATACAAAGGCCCAAAGATAAGTTGATGATTTTTGTTGCATAAGCATATAACTTTGAAGTCCTATCGATTTATTGTTTAATTATAAGGAATGGTTTAGATGATGAAGATATGTTTTGTTGTTGAAGTTGACTGTATTGCCCACAATGCTAGCTCCAAGCTCCCTGGCGTAGCAAGTTTAAGTTTTCTAATGTGTCATGTTATGATGTCAAATTAAGTATCTCCTATGGTTATGGTTATTTAAATTTTATGGGGGATATTAAAGTTGATTAGAGTGACACCAGTTAGGATCCTACCGTTCCCTCGTTCCGGTAACACTATTTTCTTTCAGATTCACTTAGTCCAAATGAATTTATTAAACTCAACTCAATGAGCTCCATACTTTCATTTAGACCGTGGGAAATCTCATTAACAACCGTAGGTTACCTCCTCTGAGGGATTTCTGATCATCTGATAGAGACGTTTTAATTTAGTTGCAATTTTGGTTTTGTGATGTTAGTGCAAGAAAAGAATATGTTGTAAACTATAAAAGTGTACTTGTCGAGTCTTCTCGTTCCTCCACCTAAAATTTCAGTACTTGCTCAGAGCATGCTATATATATATATATATAATTTTGCAGGAATTAAA
>NW_018220618.1:0-2407 GCF_001263595.1 Phalaenopsis equestris
TATATATACATATATATACATATATATATATATACTTACATACAGATACATAGATATATACATACAGATACATACATATATACATACATACATATATATACATACATACATACATACAGATACATACATATATACAGATACATACATACATATATATAAATACATACATATATACAGATACATACATACATACATATACATAAATACACATGCATACATACATATACATACATACACATACATACATATATATAATACATTCATACATACATAGATACATACATACATACATAGATACATAGATACATACATACATATATACATAGATACATACATACATACATACATATATACATAGATACATACATACATACATACATATATACATAGATACATACATACATACATACATATATACATAGATACATACATACATATATATAAGGTGAAAGAAGTCATCATCAAAAAGGGCACCAAAGTAAAAAAAAATCACATGACTGATATTAATATGTTTCAATTCTTTCATATTTATTTTATCATCACTATTCCAACCTCTCACTGATGAATTACTAACTCCACACTCTCTGTGAGCTGTTTAGTAATTGATGCGTCATCAAAAAAATTTTATTATTCTATATGATGTTCAATGCATGACATAAATTTTGATATAATTTTTTAAGTAAGGAATGTTCAAACTTCAATTTAATATCATTCACTCTGACTTTGGCAAACTTACAATCAAACTGACTGACTCAACAAGATGGACTCAATGACACTAGAATTGATCCAATTCAAGTCAAATCAAGTCAAATTGACTGACTCAACAAGATGGATGACACTAGAATTGATCCAATTCAAGTCAAATCAAGATCGGACCAAGCTATTAAACCACTTTTAGAAACTTCAGGTGGTTAATTTCAAGGTCAAACAAATTCCAAATCAAACAAGTTTATAATCAAATCGAGCTTCTCGACAAAACGAATCCAAAGAACCCAAAATCACTCAATTCTAACATTTTTAAGGCTCTCAAATATCCATAAAATTTTGTTTAATTGAGAGTAACTTTCTAGGTCGTCCGATGAAGTAGCTCATATTTTTTTTCTTATTTGTAGGAAGGCCTCTCTCGGACTCTATAAATAGAACCATACATGTTTCATTAAGAAGGAACTTGATCGTGAACTGGGGGAAGAGCAAAGATTTGAGGAGAAGAAGTTGAGGTCCAGTGTTCTACATTAATGGTCCAATGAATGCCACCCACTCATCGTCAACAACCATAAATCATCGCTCGTCAGTCGTTGTCAACCAATATCGGATGACCCTACATAGTGCAACAAAGCCCCTTACAAAGTCATGATGTACACTACTGACTAACAAAGCAACGTGCAGAGTAAAAACTAAACTTATGGAGTTACGAAGCATCATATTGAGCAATTTACCCCAAAATCAGTGTAACAATGCATCCTGAAGATAGTATAATAATGTCTCAAAGAGAGTGCAACAAGCACCCAACAGACAACGGAACAATGTATCCTATAGATAGTGTAACAACACAGGTGCGATGATTCGTTTCGCACATGGTGCAAAGACACATATGACATAATATAACGATGCCTTTCGAAAGTTGTGTAACAATACACTCCGCAATAATTGTGTACAACTACAATACTCAGGATATAATAACCTTATTTGGACTTTTAAATCTCTCTCATTGCAGTCACCACTATGGCCTATGTGACCACCTACAACTTATATGATTCATAGCTCTTGTAGCTCCCAATTCTCACTTTTATAGCCTATGAATGTTATCATAGCTCTTGCAGGTCCCAACTCTGGCCTTTGCGGCTTATAGACGTTATTACAGCTCATGTAGCTCCCAAATCCATCTATAGTCTACGGACATTATGACAACTCAAGCACCTCTCAACTCTGGCCTCTATGGCCTACGGACGTTACCATAACTCATGCAACTCCCAATTTTGTCCCTTCTGTGTCCCAAGGATAATATTACAACTTCCCGCTAAAACCTATGTGACCAACTAAGGCATATGCAGCTCAGAGCTCATGTATCTCCCAACTCCATTCTTTGTGGACTATGGACGTTATTGCAGCTTCTTACTACAACCTCAATGGCTAACCGATACACCTTAAACAACCATCTACAACCCACATGACCAACTACTATCATGAATTTCAACTGTGGCCCCTATGACAAGTTGGCCCTACAAACCACCATCTACAACATTAACGTTGAATTACTGCCTCCATAGTAATTGATTGTGGTCATCGCTGCCCATTATGGCCATTATTACTAAAATATTATTATACATCAGCTTTGTAATTTTAGCTTTCATAATTTTGGAGATGGTTAGATCTATGCACTATACAATTGTATAGTGGATTAGTTTAA
>NW_018220619.1:0-750 GCF_001263595.1 Phalaenopsis equestris
TTGAAAGATTGCAATAAGAGGAGCTCCTAAAGCAATGCGATATCGAATATGGAATCCTCAACCTCTAGAATCTGATTTGAAAGATTGCAATAAGATGAGCTCCTAAAGCAACGCAAAATCGGATGTAAATCCTCAACCTCTAGAATTTGATTTGAAAGATTTCAATAGGATGGGCTCCTAAAGAAACGTGGAATCGGATGTAAATCCTCAACCTCTAGAATTTGATTTGAAAGATTGCAATAGGATGAGCTCCTAAAGCAACGCGGAATCGGATGTGAATCCTCAACCTCTAAAATGTCGGGTTTCATATTTGTGGGAAACTAGTAGCATTTATGAAAATTGACATTTGTGAGGAAAAAAATTGTGAAACTTTGTGAGATTTTGTGCAGAATGTGAAATTCCGCAGGGATGTGTAGAGAGTTAGTGTAGACAACGATGGTTGTGTTGCACGCACAAAGAGTAGGAAATTCCGAAAATAGAAGTATCCACTCAAAAGGTTTGTTTTATCTTCCTGTTGTGTTTATGACAATTTAATTTTTCAAAATTTGTTTTTTCAAGTTTTAATTTCAATTGGTTGATTTTCAAAAAAAATTTTGTTATTTATTTATTACAATTATCTTTTATTTGTGTTTTATTTATTGTTGAAAATTTGTCATTTCGCGGCTTTCATCTATCGCACAAAAAGGCAATTGACAAAAATGCACAACTTAAGAGGAATTTCCATTAATCTGCTTCAATAAAGATGCTACA
>NW_018220620.1:0-461 GCF_001263595.1 Phalaenopsis equestris
GGTGGCTAGGAGCTCAGGGAACCCAGAGGAATCCATCACAGCAATTTAATGCAAATGTGCTTGGATTTGGCAAAGATATCTTAAGCATGTGCATTTTTGGAAATAAGATCCCTTAATTTGGGGGACCTTTGGTCCATGGCTTGATTTAGGTGGTTTCATGGTGTTTGGACTGGTCATTAGGTCCAACTAATGGCTGTGGTGGAGTTAATTTGGTGGCCTTAGGGTGGTTAGGTCACATTTAGTGTATCTGTCCAAGTGGGTGCAAATGACGAAAACTTGGGTTTAGGATAGGTTAGCCATGTCAATTGGCTCAATTAATTGTTGCATTTTGTGTAGATGATCACAAGGAACAACTTTGGTGAAGGATGGAAATGGTTTTGAGTTCAATTGGGGGTCAATTTGAAGAAATTTTGAACTTTAATCAATTTGGTCATGTTGGGCTAGGCTTGGGTCTAGCTTGG
>NW_018220620.1:1112-8090 GCF_001263595.1 Phalaenopsis equestris
AAAAGGCCAAGATGGGTATTTTGGTAGAGTTGAGGCACCAATCATCACCAATAAGCCATGGACCAAAGGAAGCCCCATTTTGGGTCCTCTACATGGTGGTCTTAGCTAAACCATAGCCCTAGGTCTAGTAGATTTAGGGGACCATCTACATGAGTATCCCAAAGATCAAGGGATCTAAGTTAGAAATTTGAGCTCAGGGTTGTGAGTGAATGTGGGTGCAGATAAGTGTAGTGAGTGCCTTAGCTCCAGACCAACACCCAAGGTCAACCTTAAGGTCCAGCAATCCTAAGGGTGACTCATCCTAAGTTTCTCCCACAATGACCCCACCTACTAAGTGTTCAAAGGTTGAGACCAACATGTGGAACTTCAAGCTAAGTAGAGAAAAGTTTGGAATTTCTAGTGGTGAGGGTTCCATGTCTAGTTTTCTAGGAATAGTCAACAGGAAAAGTCCTATGGCTAGACCCTAGGATACTAAAGAGGAAAAACTAAACCTCAACCAAAATTGAGGTCAACACCAGTATCCTCCCAGCCTAACCATGGATTTATGGACTAAACCTGAGATTAGTCAATGATTCTCTATAACACTGAATCAGGGTAGAGAATTAAAGTTGCTCCTATTTGACACAATACATATTTAAAACATTTATCTCATCTCATTTTACCAAAATCTCATTCAAAACTCATTGTAGTGAGAAAGATACTTTTTCAAATTAGATAACTTCATCACATAAACATTGTTTGGTAGTTACTGTTTAAACTTTGCATTTCTGTTTTTCTAGTAGTTAATAATTTAGTTATGATAATACATCAAATATTCAAAATTAGTGATAGTAATTTTATTTTATTGTTGTGAATTTCCTATAAATTTATCATCTCAAATTTAAACCTTCCTCGTGGGATTGATATTTGGAGCTTAAATAGAAAGTCTTATATTACTTGATAACGATAGTATACTTGCGTAGAATCCCAACATAAATTGCTTAAATTTGTAAAAAATAATGCATCTAGTTTTTGGCACCGTTGAAAAGCGGAGTCAACTTTATATATTTTTCACAACTATATCATTCGGGATCACTTGTGAAACAACTTTTAAACTAAAAGTAATTAGAGATGAAATTATGAACATAATAACTATTCTTATAGTGATGATTTTGTAGATATTTTTCCTAATGAATTGGTCGGGTTGTCACTGAGAGGAGTAGATTTTGCAGTTTATTTTCAATCAGGAATTGGTCGGGCAGTCACTGAAACAACTTGATTATTCATGTTGTTTGACTTTAACGATAGAGCAGGTAACTATTGCTATCCATCACTCTTTATATTTCTTTATGCGGCTTTATGTGGTTTAATAGGTTCACATTTTATATGGTAGAGTTTGAGATTAGAGTACTTTACTTGTGTTCATAGCTACACCATGTGGAAAATTTGGTAATGGCTACACTTGTATGAATCTTGTTGATATTAGGCTCCATTTATAAAATTAGTTTCTATTGAGGGGAAGTAGAACAAAAGTTTCCATTTGTAAAATTAAATCCAGCATTTTTGAGCAGGCATTTCTAGTTGTGAGGGGCAGATCTAAAATCATTGGTGTTATTGAAATTTTGTTGATATTACATTACCACAACAGGGGGCAGTTTGGATAGTTGTTTTTAATTATGCAATTTTAATGTTAATTTGGTTGTTTGGTTATCAAAACCGGATGGATGGTGCCTCTATTTCAAACTGCTTGGATGACCCTTCTTTCAGGGCAACTGCTACCTTCTGTATTTGGTTTGAGTATGGAAAAAAATTTGTTTGGAGTTATGGGTTTGTTTTATGGGTTATGTTGGGAAAAGAATTTGTTATTAAAAGAGTTTTTTGGATGGATGGTGCATCTCTTTGAAGCAGCTTGGATGGCCCCATGAGGTTATGCTGTTTCAATTGGTTTTGCTTATATGAGGGTATCTGTAGAGTTTTTTTTGCTGTCAAAGTGGGTTGCTACATATTCAAACTTATATAAGGGTAATGTTAGAGACTTTATGCTTATGTGAGACCTGTTCATTTTTGCATTACTTGGAGTAGCTTGGATGGCCAGTTAATTTGTAATGCATCACCTATTGATTCACATTGCTTACCTGCACTTTTGTTCTTATGTTGTACCTGTTGATTCACATTGCTTCTGCATACCTGTTCATGAGTATGTTTTACATCACGTTGGTTAAATATATGGAATATGTAATTCATTGTTATTACAGCTTGGATTTCCCTTCTTTGAGGGTAACTGCTGCTTCAGCAACAGTATTCCATATGAATTATTCGGCCCTTAAAATAAGCCTAAAAAATGAGCTTACTTGTAGCAATGAATTTATCTTCTATTTATCTTATTTTTATACTTTTTGTGTGTATTAATTTTATTGAGATAACTATGGAGCATCTTGGATGGCCAAAGAACTTTGTTATCGACAACCATTGCTTCCACACTTTGGTCAGTTGAGTTTCTTTATTCTCTTTAGTTTTTTACTGATCTACTCTTTTATAATAATTGCAGGATGATGAGCTCGAGGTATTCAGGGAAGTCTGGGCAAGTGATGTACCGATGCGGGCTACCATCCTTGTTGCTCACGTCACGACAGACACATAGTTACGAGCGACAATTCTACAGGTGCTAGCAGTGGGGACACAGACCGAAAGATTGCTAATTCTTCAGGTGGGCCGACAGTACAACTATTTCTATGATATCCTAATTGGACACCACTGCTCGGAGTTCGACATTATCACAACGGGAGAACACCGCATGTTGTTTGAGTGCTTTTATTTCTACAATATCCTAGTCAAATATGTTTGTTTGGGGTTCTAAGGTATCAGAATCGGGCAACATTCATCATGATATGCTTTTATATTTTAAATCCAATATTGTCTTGTTTTTCCTTATAATTTTAAAATGTTATTTTTTTTGTCTCATTATAATCCATATTAGTATGTGAATGTGTACTTCACTTTTGTATAAGTCACTGTGCTTATTTGATGTAATCATAACTTTTTGAGTTATATAAATTTAATTCAACTCTATTGCATTTTCATGTCTTGACATTTGAGAAAGTAACAAATTCTGCATGACAAATTATTCATTCAACTAAAAAAATCTGCAAATAGCTGTTTACAAAATGCACAAACCAAACAGCTAAAATGCTTATCTAAAACAGAGGTAGAGTGGTCATTTATCCATAATAAGTTATTTTTCAAACGTACAAACCCAACAGCCAACTAGCTTATTCGAATCAACTGCTCATCATCAGATTATCAGGATCAGCAGCTTATCAGGAGAAGCTGGATAAGCTGTAGCTGCCCCAAACAGAGCCTAAATATAATGGAGGTTGTTAAAACCATTTAAAAATGGCTTTGTCTCTTATCTCATCATGTTTCTCTATCTTTATCATATTCTATTTTTGAGTTTGATTCATGATACATAAAAATAATATACTGTTTTAAGTACCCTTTTTATGCCTATTTTTTGTGATATTGCACTTTAAAGAAAGGTATTTTTGTGTTTTTATTGCATGTATATCATTTCTAGGAATTTGGAGAAAAAATGAAAAAATGATCGAAATTTGGAGCAAAAATAGCCAATTTTGGGGTTTAGCGCATGATGCGCCAAAAATTCAGAGCGCTGGTGCATGATGTGTCAAGCGCGACATTTTCAAATTAAGGTGGTTTAAGACAAATTTTGCATGAATTTTCAAAGGGACACTTATTCTAAACACCCCATGGAGTGATTCAATGCATTTAAACACTATGGAAGGTTCCAATTTGAAGGGATTTCCAATTTGAAGGGATTTGACGGATTTGACTCTTGGATCAAGGAGGCATATTTTTTGAAATTGAAAGTTTTGACTTTTGAATTTTGTAAAGAAATTGAAACTCTTTTTAGAGCAGGCAACCCAAAAGGAAGGGGGACTTCTAGAGTGTGATGAGAAGAAGAGATAGAGAATTAGCGTGAGTTAGAGAGAGAGAGAAGAGGAGATTTTCTTCTAGGGTTGTAAGAGGAGAGGGAAGGTGAGAGATTTCTTCTTCAATACATTTCTAAGAGAGAATTGGGAGTGAAGAGACTAAGAGAGAATTGGGAGTGATTTTAAAGAGGGAAAGACTTAGAGAGAACTTCTAAGTATTTGCTTCGAAAGGATTGTGAGTTAAGTTATATTTTTTATTTCTTTTATTTGTAAACTTGTTTTTATATATGAAATTTGTGTTTTATCGTATCATTCTCATGAATTCTATGTAGTCTTCTTTATCATTCTCACTACTTTAAAGAAATGGTTTTGTTAAGAATTGATTTTATTTTTTACGGTTCTAAATGTCAATAATTTGTGATGATTTGAACTCCATTCATTTATTTTTTGATCTGGCCAATTGAATTGTTAAAATATATTGAGAAATATATGTTCTAAGAAGGGAATATGATTTCTACAATAAAGGGTGAATCTCATTTAATTTTATGGGAGAGTATTTCATCTATGGGATTGGGTGCAAATAAGTAGGAAAATATACTTTATTTGATGTAGAAATAAAAGATTTTAAGGTGACATATTAGAATCCCCAATTTAGTTCAGTTGATTGGAAACTAATGCAAAATGTTAGCCCTCAGGTGAGAGAGAAGTGGGAGCTCTGGGGTGACAGCCAGTATCCTCTAAGCCTAACTACAGAATTAGGGATCAAACCCTGGATTAGTCAATGTTCTTTATAGTGCTCGAGAGAGGGTAGAGAATATGATCACTCCTTTTTGGCACAAAACAAATTTTAATTATATTTTTCAAATTATTTCAATTTCTTCACAAGCCATATTTTCATTGTAAAGGGGAAGGATGTTTTCTCATACTTGAACTTTTCGTTAACAAAAACCTTTATTTTATTTTAGCAACTTATTTTTGCTTATTTTTTTATTTTAGCAACTTATTTTTAAAAGTTTAGCATCTAGTTTAATTTACTTGTTATAGTCATACATGTGTATATTTAGTAACATTTCACTTAATTATTTTAACTTCAAACTTTGTACTTTTCTTTGTTTTTATTTTTAGTTTATAATATAATATAAATTGCTAGCTTATATATATTTCCAGCTTTCCTATGGGATTGATATCTAGGACTCTATTAGAGTCCTGTATACTTGAACGATACGTATACTTGCGTTATATGTAAACGATAATTAGGATTTTATAAAAGTTTTAATGATAAATTATTTTCATTAAAATTACTTTTCATTAAATTTACATTATTATTTGGGTTTTATTGTATCATTATTATTAATTTAATATCAATTTTCTCAAATTTCACATCAAGTTTTTGGCTTCATTGCTGGGGAAGTAACTGAAAATATTAGTTATTTTATTTTAAAAAATATATAAAAAAGGTATTTGTAGTTTAGTTTAAACATTTTCTTGTTTAAGTGTATCGCTTTTTTTAATTACTTGTTTTATTTAGTTTATGCGTAGTATAAGATCTGAAAAGTTAGTACCTTACGATTTTGAATTAGAAAGAACTGTTAGAAAAATTTGAAAACAACAAAAAGAGAAAAAATCATTCTAGCATTCTAGCAAAATGACATCATTCTAGCAAAATGACTTGCAACTCAAGTAATGATGGAAATGAGAATGAACATCATCTGAAACCTTTAAGGGATTATGTTAATCCTACAACAGATGAAATTCATTTGAGCATACAGAATCCTGCTGTAACTGCCAATATATTTGAGCTTAAACCTGCTATTATCCAAATGGTACAAAAGAATTATTTTGGAGGAACACCAAATGAAGATCCAAATTTACACCTTGCTAGTTTTCTAGAATTGTGTGCTACACTTAAATATGATGGAGTGTCGAATGATGCTGTCAAACTTACACTTTTTCCTTCTTCACTGAGGGATAAAACTAAGGTGTGGTTAAATCCATTAGCACCCGGATCTATCAGAACTTGGGGAAAATTATCACAAAATTTTTTATCTAAATATTTGCCACCTTAAAAAACTGCTAAGCTTAGAAATGATATTACATTTTTTTGTCAGTTTGAAGGGGAATCAATTTATGAAGTTTGGGAAAGATTTAAAGATCTTATTAGGAAGTGTCCACACCATGCGTTGCCAGATTAGTTAATAATTCAAACTTTTTATAATAGATTGGTTGGATCCCTTAGATCGATAATTGACACTGCTGCTGGTGGATCATTAATTTCAAAACCATTTGGAAGCATATTCATTAGGTGAAGAGATGGCTACTAATAATTTTCAATGGCCCTCAGAAAGTGTATATCCAAAAAGAGTAGCTAGTATTCATGATTTAGATGTAATATCTATATTAGCTGCTCAAATAGCTGCTATATCGAAGAAGATAGATTAATATAGAATGAATTATTCTCAAACAACACCTGTACTTAAGGAGAACTCATTTGGATAAATGATAGACTATCAATCTTCTTATGAGACTTATAATGCAATAAACAATCGTTCTAATAATTCGTAAGCAAATTATTGTAATCCAGGATGGAAGAATCATCCAAACTTTATTTGGAGTAACAAAACTCAAATATTGCAAATCTATAATGGGAAAACAATGTTGCGAACCCAGTGGGAAGCTCCAATAATCAAGGAAATCAAGCTTATAAATCTTATTACCCCCTAGGATTTAATAATTTGAAAAATAAGGAGAAAAAATTATCAATGGAAGAATTGATATTGCAAAGGGGAAGCTAATTACAAAGTTAAGGAGCTGCAATAAAAAACATGGGAAATCAATTGGGATTTATTGCCACTGCACTTGCAATAGAACTCCAGGAACATTGCTTAGTAATGTTGAAGTAAATCCTAAAGATCGGAACAAGGAGCAAATTAAAGCTATTCAACTGAGAAGTGAAAAAGAATTAGAAGAAAGAGTTCAATGAGAAGTTGAAATTGAAAAATATGGGGTGGAAAATGAAAATTCTGGTGAAGATTTTCATTGTGAGTCAGAAAGT
>NW_018220620.1:8295-10441 GCF_001263595.1 Phalaenopsis equestris
TTAATAAGAAAAGGAAGTTTGTAGATAATGAGACTATTGCACTCAAGGGAGAGTGTAGCGCTATAATTCAGAAAAAGCTTCTTGAAAAACTTAAAGATCCTGGAAGTTTTACAATTCCTTGTGCTATTGGCGAATGATTTTATGGAAAAGCTTTATGTGATTTAGGAGCCAATATTAATCTTATATCGTTATCAATTTTCAGAAGGTTGGGTTTAGGAGATATTTCACCTACATCTGTAACTCTTTAGTTAGCTGATATTTCGATTACCTATCCTAAAATAATTATAGAAGATGTTTTAGTAAAGATAAATTTATCTTTCCTGTGGCATTATTGTGTTACATATGGAGGAAGATAAAGAAATTCCTATTATTTTAGGAAGACCATTCCTAGCCACTAGAAGAACTTTGATAGATGTGCAAAAGGGAGAACTAACTACGAGAGTTAGTGATCTCGGTGAAAATATAGTTGTGTAAAATTTATAAAGTTGAATCCGGTTTACAACGATGTCAAAAATTTGATGTGATATTTTATGAGTAATAATGAATAATAACGTTAAGCACGTAATGTTGGGACTCTATGCAAGTATACGTATCGTTATCAAGAAAAATAAGACTTTCTATTTAAGTCCTAATTTTCGATCCCACGAGGAAGGTTTAAATTTAAGATGACAAATTAACTAGGAAATTCACAAAAATACAATGAAATTACTGTCACTAATTTTGAATGTTTTAAATACTATCAAGACTAAATTATTAATTACTAGCAAAAGTTAAATGTAAAGTTTAAAACAGTAACTACTAAACTATGTTTATGTGATAAAGTTTTCTTATATGAAAAAAATCTTTTCCACTACAATGAGTTTTTGGTGAAATGAGATAAAATAAAGTGTTTAAATTTGTATTGTGCCAAATAGGAGCAATTTTAATCTGTACCCTAATTCAGTGTTATGGAAAATTATTGCCTAATCTTAAGTTTAGTCACTAAATCCGTGGTTAGGCTAGGAGGATACTGGCTCCCACTCTAGAGCTCCCACTTCTCTTCCCCTGAAGGCTAACTTTGCTTTAGTTCTTAAACACTAAGATTGAATTGGGGATTTTTAGTTTGTCACCCTAAAAATCTGTAATTCTACACCCAACAATGTATATTTTCTTATTTATTTGCACTTAATTCCATGAATGAAATACTCTATAGAATTAAATGCAATTCTCACTCTGTTGTAGACTCATACTCCATTTCCGGGATCAAATATTTCACAATATATTTTAACAGTTCAATTGGCCAGATCGAAAAGTAAATTAAGAACGGAGATGGAAAAGCATGACAATTTATTTTATATTTTAACATTGGAACATCTAAAATATCTCTTGAATTCACCATATCTTAGAGTAGAGAGAAAGATAAAGGAAACTACTCAGACTTCGTGAGAATGATACAACAAAACACAATTTTCATATATAAAAGGAAGTTCATACAACAACAATAAACAAACAACACTTATCTGAAACTCTTTCTCAAAGTAAATCCATTGTAGCCTATTCTAGGAAATGTACTTAGAGATTGTAGGAAGAAGAAATCTCTCACTTCTCTCCCTCTTCAACACTCTTAGAGAGTAATTCACAATTAAAATCTCCACTCAAACTAAAAGCTATATAGAAAATAAATGATTAATGGAGTGAATTTGTGTGGAATGGCATAAAGGGGGCAAAGAGATGCGAAAGAAGACCAAGAGTGAGTGAAGGAGTGTGAAGAAGCTCTTTTCTGATCAATTTTTACTCAAAATAGAGCCTAAGGTTGGTTTTCCAATAGGTGCATCCAATAGGTATTCAAAAAGCATCCAAATTTGTCAAATCTTTTAGAAACAGGGTCTACATTGACACTGGTGCTGACATCGCCAATTGCCATCTAATTGAAATGATGTTCTTTGTCAAACGGCCCCATCGATTCCCAATATTGCACCATCAGGGCAGAAAATTTTTTGAAAAACTCCATTTTGACTCAAAATTTCATGCTTTTTTGCTTTCTTTTTGCTCCAAGTTCAAAAATCAATAACCTACACTAAAACATGAAAAATATCTTCCTTTAAAGTGCAATATCACCAAAATTGAGTATAAAATATGGGTCCAATTGAGTATAAAATTTTGGTGT
>NW_018220620.1:10451-12977 GCF_001263595.1 Phalaenopsis equestris
AAAATATGGGTCTAAAAATGCATATATTTTTGGTGTGTCAAATTCCACCAAACTTAAATGTTACCCGTCCTCAAGTAACTCCTTTTCTACATAAAAAATATGACTCATAACAAAGATTTTAACTTCTAGATTTCTATATTTTAGTCCATTAAATAGAATAGCATAACTAAGAAATCTTTAAAATAACTCTAGTTAATACTAAAGGTATAAGACTATCAAGCATTCAAGTCTAAGATTTTTTATTATCTATTATTTTCAAGGAAAATTGCAAATTATTCATATTAAAGCCACTTAGAATATCCATATGAAAAAGAACTTCATGAAACTTTACCAGTAAATACGCTAATACTAAAATAAAAGTTTAGAAAATGTTGTCAAGCCTTCTTCCTTAAGTTGATTCAAGTGAAGCCAATTTTTAATTAGGCATTTCCTCAAGCTTCACCTCACATCTTTATGTGAGAATTACTGTATCTGGATAGCCTTTAATAATTTTGAACTTCACTATCTTCTTCTTAAAGTTAAAAAATTTTCACATTCCTTCACTTTATAAATTTATACTAGCCTTAAAGACTTAAAGATTTTTCATAAATTTTGATTTTTCATAAATTTTTATTCTTTTCTTCTTACATGAATCCCTAAGATTTTTAATAGATCAAAAATACAAATTCCTTTACTTATATTCGAAAAAAACATAGTCTTATTCTATCCTACCAAATATCTTAATCTCTAAAATTAACCTTTATTGTTGAAAATTTTTACTTAAGTTGACTATATATTTAGAAACACAAATATAGTTACAAATATAGTTATCTAAAATATAGTTATCTAAAGTTATCCTCTAATACCAAAGGTCATGTTAAATTTTAAAATATTTTGAAAATATAACTAATTGAGGATAAATAAAATAATTTTCTCTTCTTTAAAAAAAGAAATTTTCTTTTCCCCCCCCAAACTTAAATTTTTTAAAAGATTTATCATGAAGAGTTGAAAAAATAAAGGGTGAAAGAAAACATTTAATACATAAAGAAAAGACTTACCTGTTGAAGGTTCTGATTTGAAACTTAACTCTGAAATATGTAGGTGCTAATATGAAAAGCTACAAGACTTAAAATATTAAATACACATAATACATATAAAAATTTGCTGAGAAAGTGTTAAGTAAAATACATCCAGCAAAGTACTAAAAACTAGGAATAGTACTAAAATGATTCCCAATGTAAAAAAAATCTCACAAATCTACAGTTCACAGTTCAACATAACATTTAAAAAAAGTGTTATACTCTAAAAAATAGTCTCAACAATAAAGTACAACCAAACATAAACTAAACAAAAATCTAACTGAAGCATCACCAATCATCATCTTCTCCTTCTTCTTCTTCCAAATCCAAATTTTGTTGCTAATATCCAGCAAAAATAGGGTGAATAGGAAACTGAACTGAGTTATCATCCCTCATATATCTGACCATCAAGTCATCATAAGTAGCATCATATTCAAACTTATGTATTGACAAATCATCATTGTGTTCATTTCTGGCCTCCATATTTTCCATTATACTTTCCCTTCTCAAGATATCTCCCTGGTGGATCATCATCTGTTCCATAAATTCTTAGATAGTAGCGGTACTAGAAGTAGTACTTGAAATGGAAGAAATATCCTTTGTCATACTTCCAGATCTCCATCCAACATGAGATTCATAAGTCTTTATATTGGCAGGCTCAATAGGTTTTAGAGGTTCAATCCTCTCCTTGACCAGTCTAAAATCAATTCCTTCCTGTTCACATAGTGTAAAAATTAGGGTAGGGTGTGCTAAACCACCAGAAGTCTCTCCAAAAGCAATAGATCGAGTGTTTCTATAAATAATAGAGCCAACATCTATCCTTCTCATCTGCTGGATATAGAAGTTTAAGATGGATCAATCCTTTGTAACCTCACTATGTTGATTTGTTAGTATCATTCTTCCAGAAATAAAGTACTTTCAGGCTTTAGATACTACATTTAAATAGAAATAGGAAAGTTTACCTTAACACCATTTTTCACCTTCCAAGCTCCTTTTCAATCAGTAAGAAAAGAAATAACTTCATCTAAGGTCTCATTCGTAGTAGAAAACAGTTTGTATTTGTAGCTATACAGATCTTCTAACTCATAAAATTCATTAATTTTCCTTGGAGTAAACTCCACTTTTTTCCCACAAACAAACACATAGTCTTCAGAAGTCCCCTTAAAATTGGCATAGAACTCCATCACTACACCATCAATGGCCTCAACAGTAAAGTAAGAAAAATTCTCCCACTATCAAGCATTGATTAATCTTTCGACTTCTTGTCGGCACTATTTTGGTTGATGAGTTGCCCGTAAGAAGCTGTCGGTCACCGGGATCAAAATTTCGTCCCCTGCTTCGGAAGAATGTTTTAATTTGTAATAGATTTAAGTTTAGAAAAATATGAAGAAAAAATGACCCCATATTTTTCCTAGTTTAAATGAAGAGCGCTGTACCTCAAACCTTGTATCTATCCCAAAGAATAAAC
>NW_018220621.1:0-550 GCF_001263595.1 Phalaenopsis equestris
CTTCTAGAAATGGGGTCTAAAACCGCCTTTAGCGTCGTCGGAGGTGATTAAAAATTCTTCAGGTTTCAGTTGTTCTGCACCCTCGACAATGACCTTGGCGCTATCGACGCTGACCTTGGCGTTGCCGGCGTAGAGTATTTTCTAAAAAAATGTCATTTTGACTCCAAATTTCATCCTTTTTGCTTTTTTTTTGCTTTAATTTGCTTTTTTTTTTGCTTTAATCCCTAACAATCAACAACCTGCAAGAAAAAATCAAAATACCTTCCATTAAAGTGCAATATCACCAAAAATAAGTATAAAATATATGTCTAAAAATGCATATATTTTTGGTGTATCAAAATCCCCCAAACTTACAGGTTACTTGTCCTCAAGTAACTTCTCTGCTACATAAAAATATGACTTATGGTAAAGAATTTAACTTTTAGACTTTCATATTTTAGTTGTCTAAACATAATAGTTTAACTGAAGAAAAATTCAAAACAATTCCAGCTAATACTAAAGGTGAAAAGATATTTAGTAATTAAGTCTAAGGTTTTTATCCTCTATTTCT
>NW_018220622.1:0-491 GCF_001263595.1 Phalaenopsis equestris
CCACAATTTAAAGAAGTTTTAATGTTAAGGCAACCTAACTGAACAAATGATATGTCAGGCTGATGAAGTTAAACCAAGCGCTTTGTAGGAGGTAACCCATATACAAATCTATATATCTTTATATTACTATTTTATTAATAAGTGTGTTTATGTATTAGGAAATAATAATATTTTTAAGTCCTACACAATTTTATATATCATAAACTAAGACAAATATTGATATTGGAGGAAAATTTGGAATAAAATTGAACAAAAAAATTTTAGAAGCGAATTTGGCCTTTGGCGTCGATAGCATCAGAATGGGTGCCGACAACACCATCGGGAGCGCTGATGGCGTCTCAAGCATTTTCCACATGCTAAACAGTTTCAAAAAATTATGGCAGGATTTTGCTTTACAATAACCACCGAGAGGTGTTTTTAACGTCCTAAAAAATGACTGGGACATAAAAAAACTTTCAAATTTCAAATTCCATGGCTTCCAATTCCAGAAA
>NW_018220623.1:0-534 GCF_001263595.1 Phalaenopsis equestris
AATATAAACCCTATTTAATTTTATATATTAAATAAAGGAACTTGTCGGCAAATAAAAGATTTCACAAACCAAATGGATTTCATATATTCCTTAGTTTATTTGATCGAGCTTCATCCTCAAGTCGTGTGTTTATCCTTCGGGATAAATACAAGATTTCTTCCATTTAAACTATGAAAAATATGGGGTGGGTTTGATTTCATATTTTTCTAAGACTAACTATAAATGTAAATCAAAATATCCTTCTGAAGCGGGCGACGAGATTTCACTTCCAGTGGCTGACGGCTTATTACGGGCAACTCTCCAACCAAAAATAGCACCGACAAGGGCGTAAAACAATACTTAATGACACCTCCTGTTTTGGTAGCCCATATCCCAGGGAAACTATCGATACTTTATACCACGGCCTTAAATGACTCTCTTGGGGCCCTCTTGGTCCAAGTCAATGATGAATGTGAAGAAAACACACTTTATTATTTGAGTCTTTGTCTAATAATGACAAAAATAAGGTATCCACATATTGAGAAGCATTGTCTG
>NW_018220624.1:0-999 GCF_001263595.1 Phalaenopsis equestris
TTTTAAAAAGCACGCTACTTATTGCCTACGTATTTGAATGTTTTCAAATAAAATCTTTTATATCACATTATGATTTTATAAACAGCATAAGCAAACAAGAAGGTTGTTGAGAATATGCGTTGATGGGTGAAAAAGCAATTCTCAGCTCAATTTCAATGAAGTGATTAAAATCTCCCATAAATTTGATATATTATTCATTTTCAGCCCTTTTGTAAAAAATTTAAAGAACTTTTCCTTGAATAATTTGCTTGATTAAAAATAATCTGATGATAAGCTAGGTGCGGTGGCTATTACAAATTTTTATTTTTTCAGAAAAGTCATACCGCGGTCAGAAAGCTCCCACCGCACCTAGATAGGTGCGGCGTGAAAATGTTGTTTTTAGCGTTTTGAAAACGCATAAGCTGTCAAAAGGCAATTTACCCAAACAGGCAATGTGCGTTTTCAAAACGTTACCGCACCAAATATATTGTCCCAAATGAGCCCGAAGTTAGCACTTGTTATTAAGGATTCGACGTGCTATTAATTGATTTTTTTCCCTCCTTAGTTGAGAAGAAAAAGAGATACAATAAAGACAACAACAAGAGCTTTTATCCCGCCAAGTGTGTTATCATATTTTCATTTAATTCTAATAAATTAAGATCATTTTTTACACAATATGCTCGAGTCTTTTCAGATCTACATCTGTCTTTCTTAACATCGATTAAATATAAATGTGACCAAACCATCTAAGACGTATCTTTCTAACCTTGTATGCCACTTGAGTTACAACAACCCTTTCAAGAATAATTTTGTTTCGCATTTTCTCTCTTTAAGTGTCAAGCCACTCATCAGCCTAAACATTCTCTTTTCAGCAACAGGTTTTATGCTTCTCTTTTAAAGGCCAACTGTATGTGCTTGAAGGATTGTGAGTCGAGTCTCGCCATTATTTTATAAAATTTTGCTTTTATGTCCGTATTTTTCAGTCACACAATTGGCCCGATGCATTCCTCTACTTCAACC
>NW_018220625.1:0-1088 GCF_001263595.1 Phalaenopsis equestris
TAGGTGAGATTCCATCCACCTAATTCTCAGCATAGACTTACTAGATTTTAGGAGTACACCCTAGGTGAGAGCCCATCCACCTAATTCTCAGCATAGTCTTCCTAGATTTTAGGAGCACACCCTAGATGAGCGTTCATCCACCTAATTTTTGAATGAATAATGAAACATGTCACTGGAGCCTGATTCACAAACTGATTAAGACACTAGACACCATGATGCATCGAGACGTAGTTCATGCTTCCTTAATTAAATCTACAGTGAAATTCTCGCAATGACTTAAACTACATTGAAACCCAGTGCACCGGGATTTGAGCTTGGATATTACACTCAAATTCTTCTGGCAAATGGGGGAATTTGTTAACGCCACATATGGATCATCAGACTAGGATAAGTCTAGGGTCTAGGTGGCGAGGGCAATGACGACATTGCTTATGTGTGCTTAAACGAAGGATACAATGTTAGATTATTTGAATAATATTTCCTACCTCAAGGATCTTTAATAAGGGAGAGGGAAGGATCTATGATACTATTCGCCGATTCTTGGTGGGATCGTTGCCCCCGACACTCTGAGGTTGTCAGTAGTTCTAGCACGATTAGAGTGACTAGTCTGTGGACTGTACGGCTTTACAAAATATTTATAAAAATAAAATAAATTTTTTTTTGCATGATTAAAAGAACTCTGCATAAAAAAGACTTAAACAATAATTTTTGCATGAAAAATCAAAGAATTTTTAATCTATCGCTAGTCATTTGGATTGAGGTTAAGGACTACCTCCTGTAGATTGTCGAGTTGACAACTGTTACTCAAGGTCGGGAAGCACACAGCCCAGCTCTGAGCCCCCACTTTTACCAATGTCTTTTACAGAGTCCTGATCTGTCATATGTGGTTACAGGTTTCTTTTGCTTGTGATCTCTACTACTCATTTTTATGACTTTCATGCTGAGTTTTCTTGCCTTATTTATTTTTCTTGCAAGTATGTTTAAATATGCTGCAAATCATACTATGATCACAATATTAATCGCACAACAGTAGCAGATGTCCAATTACACTTCTACAGTTTATCTACAGCATTTTATTTTACTGTATT
>NW_018220626.1:0-1033 GCF_001263595.1 Phalaenopsis equestris
GCATGATTTAACGATTTTGAATGTCTGCATTTAGAGAAATGGACTTTCAACCAAAAGTGAGGTCAACAATAAGTTAACAGATGAGATCAAAATGGACTTTCATGATGAGTCTAAAATGTTGTTTAAAGAAGACTGTATGTATGTTCAAGAGAGGTGTGAAATGATGGTCGTTACCAAAAATAGTAAATTTTTAATTCAATCTGTTAAAAAATCTCATGACTTTAAAATGAATTCACCTAATATAATTTTAAAGCCTACCTATTTAGTGAATTCATATACACCACCAGCCTCTATATCTTCATTTTTGACTCAATCACAAGATGAACCTGAATTCAATGATGAAATCAGTAAAAGATCTCTTATGAAGGAGTTATTCAAAGTCACTGAATGGCATATTCCGTGGTATAAAAACAAAATGAATGAGATTATGATGTTGGGGCAGATTATTAATGCAATTAACAGTTACCCCCTAGAGATTTTACCTAGTGACTCTGAGATAATCCTAAGAAAATGAATTATGAGCAATTTAAACTTATTGAATTGATATTTAGAAGAGAATTTGAGGATTTGTTTTAAAAGAGCTTTGAGTTGAGAGATAAGGACAATGAAATTGAAAGATCATTGGAAGAAATTCCTGAAGAATTGGAAGATAATTTGAAACAGAAGAGTAACATAGAAGATATTGATCTAGAATCTGAATTATCTAGAGAGAATCATATAAACAATTTGGGAGATCATGAAGTATCATATAAAGATCCATTTCTTATAAATTTCAAGGATGATATTAATATGCAAATTGAGAAAATTAGTAGAAGAAAATTGGATCTAAAAAGAAATATGAGGAACAATGATAAGAATCAATATGAAAAAGAAGAGCTGAATGAAAAATTAAAAGTTGAGGATTTTATAGTAATCTCTGGATCTAAAAAAGATTGGACGATTGATCAAGGATTACTTAATTGAAATTTTAATCCAGGTGGAATCATTTCTCGGGCTAGTGGCGTTAAACCAAGCGCTTTATGGGAGGCAACCC
>NW_018220627.1:0-385 GCF_001263595.1 Phalaenopsis equestris
ATTTACCCGAGAAGACTAAAAGATGACAGAAAAGCTCACCGACGGTGGCGTCGAGCCCTCTGACGGTGTCCATGATGACTATGGACCGACTTTTTACGGTTATGGGCCAAAATTCAACATATTTGGATGCTTTTTGGAAGGGTTCTTGTGGAAACTCTTCAAACTTCATCCCTACACTTTAAAAGAACGAAATTAGGTTAGAAAAAGGGATATGTGTGAGAGGAATATTAGGAAAAGTGTGGAGAAAGTTTAGGGTTTTTAGAATAGGAGTAGAAATGTAGATTTCTACCTTTTTGGAGAGATTGGAGAGGGGATTTTGAGAGAATTTGTAAGGAGATGTTCTAGCATTGCATGGATCGGTGGGAGACTTTGTGGGAGAGATATT
>NW_018220627.1:792-9386 GCF_001263595.1 Phalaenopsis equestris
CTGGACCAAAGGGTAAAGAATATGATTGCTCCTATTTGGCACATACAATATTTAATGCATCTCATTCTTTTACATTATCCAACTCATTACAAAAGAATAGTAGTTTTTAATATCTCAAAATTCTCCAAACCAATTCATCCAAAAAGGATTATCTTTAGAATTAATATTTGCATTTAGTTATAGTTGTTATCTTTTTATTTAACACTTCCATTTAGGAGTAGTTTCTAGATAAAACATCATTTTAATCGACATTCCAAACTAAAGACTAATTGTAGTATATTAGAATTTGACTAAGGACCTCTTACCTCGCTCCCTTGTGGGATCATGGGTTCGATAAATGAGACTCCACTAGAGCCCTGTATTACTTGACCAATACGTATACTTGCGTTTGAAATTGTGACTTTACAAAATAATTATAAATATATAAATCTGGGTTCATAAATTTAAGCATATATAAAGTCACAGTCAAGTTTTTGATGTTGTTGCCGGGGATTTAAATCTTCTAGCAGCGGTATCAAATTCTTGTATTTTTAAGCATATATAAAGTCGTTGTCAATAGTCTAAGTCTTTTCTTATAAAAATCCAAGGAGTGTCATGGTGTGAGTTCCATGGTGTCTCTTTAAAAATGTGTCTCCATTCAATGAATCTTCTAGAAGTTGTCTCATCATAAGCCAATTGAAAGAATTTTTTTATCCATGGGTTATTTCCCACATTTTTATCATGGGTTGCTTCAAGCACCTCTTCAAAATTCCGCTCTTATTAATATTTCTTCAAATAACTAACTTTGGTACTTAAGCGCGGGGTACCTGGTGCTTAGGCGCAGATCTGGGCGCTTAGGCGCCACAGTTCATTTTGCACATTTTTTCATTTTTGCTCCAAATTTGACCCTTTTTCACTCCTTTTAACATTTTCCATCAATTTGATTATAACTATAAGAAAAACACAAAAATACCTTTCATTAAAGAACAATATGTTAAAAATAGGTATAAAAATGTGTATAAAAATACTATATATTTTAGGTGTATCAAAATCCCCCAAATTTAAGATGTTACTTGTCCTCAAGTGACCTTTTAATTATTAAAAACAAACATAAGTAGATAATGTATATGAGTTTCTTTAGGAGTTACTAAAATTTAGATTTATAAATATAGTAGTTCAATTTAGAAAAAATATTAGTAAATGAAATTAATTTAAAGTTTAGAAAATTTTAATGTTAAGAAGTATGAAAATATGAGTTTCTATCTAATTCAGAATTATTGCAAATTTTCTAAATATATAATTTAGGTCTTTTATTATCTCTACTTAAAAATTTTTATTAAGAATAATTTTACTTACCATATTATATTTTTAAGCTAAAGAGTTTCTCAAATCTTATACTTTAAAAAGATCAAATGTGGAATAAATTTTTAATTAGGCACTAATCCGCAAGCTTCTCCTCTCCTTTTTTTTTTTAGGCAAGGATTACTATATCTGGATAGGCCTTTAGTGTTTTGAAATTCTACTTCTCCTGTCCTAAAGCAAAGTGCTGATATAATTCTTTTGCTTATAAATATAATAATAGTTTTAAAAATTATTTTTAATAAATAAAATTTAAGTATGAAGAAATAAAAGTCTAAATTTCTAAATTTTTCAAAAAATATAATTTTTCTTACTAAAGATAGTTACACTATATTTAGCATTTTCTTCACTAAAAATTTTTAATTTTAAGTTTTTCTTCATTACTATAAATTTTAACTAAATTTTCTTACTCATTTCAAAAATCAAAATTTTACTTCCCTAATATAACTTCATATACATAATCATTTTTCAAATCAAAATCAAATCTACTTGAAATACAATTGAGAACAAATAAACTTTTAAGTTTCTTTAAGACTTTTCATCCCCCCCCAAACTTAATTTTTTTAATAGAAATAAAACATTTTAGCATCATATATAAAAGTAGGAATAAAAACTGACTGTAACATGCTTGCGGGAATTTTATATCCTAAATATGCAAGTACAATAAACTAAAAATAGGAGTAAAAAAATTAAATTGATCAAATTTTAAATTCTACCCTCTTCCTTTATCAACTTGAAGTTACATATTTTGGTCCTAGCCTCTAGAACTTAGTAGGTGGCGTCACTATGAGGGAGCTCAAGGAGAGTTTCCTTAGGACTGCCTGACCTTAGGGATGACAATGGGTGTTGGTCTGCAGCTAGTTCACTCACTTACACTCACTCTCACCGACAATCACCCACAATCCTAAACCTAAAATTTCTTAAATTTGATTCCTTGATCCTTTGGGAGGCTCAAGTAGATGGTCCACTAAACCCAGTGGCCCAGGCTAGGGTCTAGCTCAGACCAATACATAGAGGACCCAAATCGGGTTTCCATGGGTGGTTGGCACCCCAATTCTACAAAAAATTATCCAAATTGGCCTTTTGCCCCAAAATATCCCCAAATTACCAAGATACCCTTTGAGTCCTAAATTTGGTCAAAAAAAATTTCAAACCATTTGAAGATACCCAAATTACCTAAACCACCCAAAAATGCCAAAATTTCTAAAATACCCCCAAAATTACTAAAATTACAAAAATACACTTGGCACCCCAAACTTTCCCAAAACCTCCAAAATCACTTCAATGTTTCTAAAACCAATTTGGACCCTCCAATTGAACCCAATTTGACCAGTTTGACCAATTTGACCAAAACCCCCAAATTGCCTTTTGAGGCCCAATTGCCCAAAATCACCCCCAATTTCCACCAGTTTCAATTTTCCCTAATTTCAAATCTAAATTTAGCCCAAATTTCCTTCAATTTCAATTCTAAAATCAAATTCACCTTTCATATGACCGACCTAAATCAAATCTAAGTGTAATTGGCCCATGCTTTGAGCCCAATTTTGATCTAAGTCAAGCCCCCAACTTTGACCCTCTAACTTAATCCCACCAAATTGAACCCAATAGCCCACTCAATTTGCCATAATTTATGTTGAAAACTCTTCATAATAATACTACACATCAAACTTGAACTTCAATTGGCCTTGGTGAAGCCTCAATCACATTCAGTTTTAACCCAAGTCCAATATTCCCCAAATTTCCCATAAATTGGCTATGTCCCTAAATTCCACCAATATGATTTCCCGAACCACAAAATTGACACCCAATTTATGTTGAAAACTCTTCATGATGTTCCTATAGACCATTTTCAATAATCAATTTGGACTTAGCACAGCCTTAGCCCAACCTAGACCCAAGTCTAGTGGAAAATGCCCAAATTGACCAAAATCCCAAAATCCTTCAAATTGAACTCCAAATCATTTCAACCCTTCACCAAAAGTCTTTATTACAATAATCTACACAATTCTGATCAATTAATTAGGCTCAAACTAATGGATAGCCTTACCCAAACCTAAACTTTGACCATTTTGACTGCATTGAACCCATGCACCAAAATTGACTTAGCCATGTCAAATTGACCAAGGCAAGACTTCTACAATCAACCATTGGGTCCTACTAACAAAGCTAGACCCGCTTAACGCATCCTAGATGAGCCATGGACCAAAGGTCCCCTAAATCAAGGGATTTTTTTCCTAAATTGCTTAAGCCAAAGATATCTTTGCCAAAACCTATCACCTATCACCAGCACCTATCACCAGCCCAAATTAATTGTTGTGACAGATTCCTCTGAGGTTCTTGAGCCATCTAAGCACCTCCCCACCATTGCTAGCTGGCCTAGTCTCCGGACCACCTCAAAATTGAGAGACACCATACTTAAATCCTCACCCAATTGAACCATCTGAGCTTTCCCACTCTCATTGGCCAATTGCGCCGCTTAGCTCACCACCTCAGCAAGCTTTTGCACCTAAAGCTAGGCCCTGAGCTCCCCCTCTCCGACCATGGCTATAGCCATGGCCATAAAATGGCCTCTTCATGACCAAAGTTTGGGTGCTGAAATTTTCTCAAGGAGACCCTACCCAATTGCTCCCACAACCTCCTTGAGACCTCCGCAGTGCAATCTAACCACTTCCTTGCCTTAATTTCCCTTGTTGGAGCTCAAGTTCAGAGCTCAAATCCTTGCTAAAAATAGGACACTCTCCACCACAACTAAACACTGAACTAAAATCAAATTAAACTTGCCCAAACCTTCACCACAGTGAGAGAAGAAGAAACCCCATGAAAGCCCCCTCATAAGGAGCCTCTACCCTAGACGTCGACCAACACACAAATTTGGTCTTGATAAAATTTGGATCTAAACAATTCACCATAGCAAAAGGTTCAATCCCTAACATCCTTGGACCTCCACAAATGTGCCGATCACCTCTGATTGAAGCTTCCCTTCTGAGAGCAAAAGTATAAAAATCTCCACTATCCAAAGCTTGTTTTGATTCTACACTTGCATAGATTCAATATCCAAAGCTTGTTTTGATTCTACACTTGCATAGATCCAATTTCATGCCATGTTAGCCGTATATACAGCTTCATATAGGCTAGATGATTCTGTAGAAACAAACCAGAGTCAATTTGGTTAAGTGTAGCTTGAGGTATTAAGCTTAGAAGCGGGATGACTCTCGGGATGAAATAGTCGGGGAAGAAGACTCACGGCCGTTGGATGGCGCTTGTATCAAATGGACGGGTGAGATGAAGCCGGACAGTGTTTCGATACATAAAGTGCAAGCCCAGTCAGCACTAAGTCGGAAGGCGATGTCCAACCAGACCACGCCACTCAAGCCTTCGGAGCTGTCGCACGCCCCCATGGCACCGCATGGATTAAGTAGGAAAATAAGATTTAATTAAATCAGAAAATACCCTCAAACTTCAAAAATCGATAGAAAAATCAAAGAAAAATATCCTAGTGTTCAGTTAACATAGGAGAAAAATGTGGAAATGGTTTGAGGTTTATTTAATGCATATTTTATTTTTAATTAATTAAATACTTTTTTGAGTATTTGATTCTCCATGCATTCAAATATTTCACCATGGCATGCTCTTTGGGTCATTTGTAACCTCTGTCATCGGTGATCTTTGCTGATTTTTCCAAAGTTAGAGGAGACCCCTATGAGGAGATATGTATTTTTCAAGTTTATATCTATTATTTGATCTATTATTTGCCTAAATGTTTATATCTATTATTTGCCTAAATTAATCAAAGTAATTAGTATGTTTCTTAGAAAAATCTAAGAAAATTTTGGTAGGTTCACTGTGGCCAGAGAACCCTACGAAAATTTTTCATGAGCTAAGTTATTAAGAACACACCTAATGAACACACCTAATTTTTACAAAATCCTTAAACACAAAGGAAATTAATTTGGGAAAAACAAACATCTAAATGACTTGATTTTAATTCTCCATTGTAATTTAAAGTTTAGAGGACTCCCCATAGAAATTTCAAAACATTTGGATTTCATTTGATAACCTAATTTAAATTTCTAAGTCAAATGCCTCTTTTAACACTTAACATAATCATAATAATTAAAATATAACTTAAAAAATTATTAAATTAGTTTTTGGTAGTTATCTGTGATCATAGGAATTTTCTAAAATAAAATTGTAATTAAAGTAGAAAATTCATTTTTAAGGTATTTTAAATATTTAAATAATAAAAAGTTAATAAAAATCACAAAATTAATAAAATTCATGGAAATCTTCTAAATTGTTTCCTAAGCCCTTATGAGCAATTGGAATATTTTTCTTAATTTTATAAGTGAAGATATTATATTTTAAAGCTCAAAAATAATTTTTAAAAGCTTAAAATGGATTTTCCTTAATTTCTTACTAAACTAATTCCAATAATTGAAAGAAAAATTAGAAAATTGTAAAATTTATTTCTCTTGGTTCCTTGACATTGGAGAGAATTACTAAAAATATAAAACTTAAATTTCCACCTTTAAAATAGTTTATAATTAATTAATAATCCAGAATTTTAAAAAATTCTAGTAATTCAAATAAAACACAAATAATTATAAAATTTGGTCCAAGTGGTTCTCTAGGCTACGTATACCTCCAGAAAAAAATTTAAGTGAATAGGCTTTGCCTTGGTTAAGTTATTGAATTTTCTTTAAAAAATCCTATTATTGCATGTAAATAATTATATAAATTAAAATAAATATTAAAAGATCACATTTTCTCCTCTAATGTCTTAATTGACCTATGAGTGAGGTAGGATAAAAGTTTCAAAGTCATTTGAATTACATTTGATGAATTATAAAGTGATAGAGCCTTAGGGGCAAATGTATAATATTGGAAATTTAGTCTTAATTAACATTTAGGCTTAATTCAAGAAGGGGAAATGGACAATCCTTGATCTTAAATTAACATATTTGGATCTCTGAAGCACAAGGAATTAATTGGTAAAAACCAATCTAATTTTTCTTAATTAAAGGACAAATTTGCAATTTCCTAAATTATTAAAATTTGGAAGACTTTTAAATTAAATGATCCTAGACTCAGGCGTATGATTTTGGATATTAATAACTCACTAATTTAATACCCCACTTTGTTGTTCAAATGACATTCAAATGTTTTGATAATGAATTATTATCACTTAAAATTCAATTTCTTTCAAAAATTACTAATATATCCACTAAGGTCTTAAGGGCTTACTAGTGACCTAGGCTAAATCAAATTGGGTTAAATGAGGATTAGAAAAGTGAATGTAACTAGAAATTGAATACCTTTAAAACACTACAAGCCCAAGTTAAAACTAAAATTGCCTAAGTGTCTTAATAACATTAACTTGCCCCTTTAAGGGTCTTCACCCACATAATTCTCAAATTAAGTGACAAGTGATGATCACCTTACACTTAGGGATAATTGAAACGTCAATGTTTACTGAGCATTGGAGGTATTCACAGGATGAATTATTAAGCAACATAATAGGTTTAAATGAGCTCGAGAATTTTCACCAGGCGGTGAGAGGGAAGCATTGATCTGCTTCTTTCTCCTAACCTTTTGGATACCTCGGAGGTCTACTAAACTTAGTATGTTTTGCTTAATAAAATCATCCTTAATCGAATTAATGAGGGCTCACCAGGATATGTTTTTGGATTTGGTAGATCACCAAAACCTTATTTCCCCACTTAACATAAAATGATTTTAATTCATAAATACTTTTGCATGCATTTTTAGTTTCAGCTAAAGATGATGAGAAGACCATCCAGGTACGCTTTTATTGTAATTTATTTTACCCGCACTTTTAGTTTCCCATACTTTACTTTCCAGTACGTTACCGTACTTACTCACCTACATGTATGAACAAAATACAAACTTGCATGTTAAACAAAGATGTCACCCTCCATGAAAACCAAAACTGTTAGGATAGCCGCAAAACCCAAAACCAAAACCAAAACTAAAATCAATCAAGATAAATTTCACCACCACAACATTCAAAATATAAGATAACTCAAAATTTAATCAGAAACATCACAAAACCACTATTGCAACTAAATTAAGACGTCTCTATCAGATGATCGGGAATCCCTCAAAGGAGGTAACCTACGGTTGCTAACGAGGCTTCCCACGGTCTAAATAAAAGAATGGAACTCATTAAGTTGAGTTTAGTAAATACATTGGGACTAAGTGAATCCAATAGAAAATAGTGGTACCAAAATGAGGAAACTGTACGTGTCACTCTAATCAACTTTAACATGTCCCATAATATTTTAAGGATCATAACTATAGGGCCGTTTGATTTGACATTACGACCTGACACCTTAGAAAACTTGAACTCGCCAAGACAAGGAGCTTGGAGCATTGTGGGCAGCACGGTCTTCTTTAACAATAGAACATGTCTACACCAGCTAAACCATTCCTTAGAATTAAATAACAAGCTATAGGATTTCAAGGTCGTTCGCCTAGTGTGTCATAAATCCTCAACCTTTTCTTTAGGCATTTGTGTAGCTCTGCTATACAATATAAGCCCTAACTCGTCTTAGGATTCTGAGGTTGTTGTTCGTGATGACCTAAACCCTCATATCTTCCAGGCTATTTATGTGATCTTTTCACACAAATGTAAGCCCTAAATTAACAAAATTGGCAAGATGAAACCGTTAAATATTTCTCCTCAAAACTGAAGCCAAACATTAGGATAGAATGGGAAGTCACCGAGGTTCTCCTCTGGATCTATGACATCCTCTAGTTCTTCCTCCTTCAGATTCTACAACAAATGTTCCAAATTTGAGCCATTCTCATTTCACACCTCTTTTCCGATTTCGTTGAAAAGTCCTATCTTTTGACCTTTTTGAAGATAATATTTCCTGATTTTTATCGACTGTTTTCTTAAGTGACCTAGGTCATTTAAGATGTAGTTAACTATAGGGATTGCCCTTATAGAAAGTTTTTCCAAACCAAACTTAATATAAATCCTATTTAATTCTTCATATTAAATAGAGGAACTTGTCGGCAAATAGAATGGTTTTCACAGACCAATCAAATGTCATATATTTCTTAGTTTATTTGATTGAGCCTCACCCTCAAGTCTCATATTTATCTTTCGAGATAGATACAGGGTTCGACATATAGTGCTCTTTCATTTAAACTATGAAAAATTTGGGGTCAGTTTGATTTCATATTTTTTTGAAACTATATATATATATATATATATATATATATATATT
>NW_018220627.1:9398-11321 GCF_001263595.1 Phalaenopsis equestris
TATATATATATACATATATATGTACATATATGTAAATTTAATATCCTTCTGAAGCGAGTGACGGGATTTTGATTCCGGCAGCCGATAACTTCCAACGGACAACTCCACACCCAAAATAGTGCCGACAACTTTTGGCGACTCCACTGGGGAATAGTTTCTCTCTCCATTTAAATCAGAAAATATTATCTTCATATATAGGTGATGTGTTCATGTCCTTTATGAACCAGATTATCCTTCTTCTGTTGGCATGCTTTACCCATTTTTGTCTTGGGAAAGCAAAGTTAATTCTTCCCACTTCAGGACCATCTGTTTGATCACCTCGAACAAAGAGGTTCTGGAGGCCATTAAGGACTTTTTTTTAATCTTCATGTGGGGTCAGACTCCCAATAGGTGTGTTGATGGACTTGTTCCACCTGGGCATTTTGCATTGTTAATTTGGTCCCGCACTGGGTTTTAAACATTTCACATATCCTTTTCGAGTCTGATTTGCTATTCTACAAATTAAATGAAATTGTTTCGTGCTGCGCTCGTTTTAAAATTTCCTTACGTTAATTAATTTTTTCTACTTTTAAACTACTTTTACTAAAATTTCAAATTCCCCACAAAGTAATCAAAGATTTACTCAGTCTACAAATCAACCTCTGTTAATTTCTAGTACTCACACTAAGATTAAGTGGTTTTGACCAAATAGCTAACCCTAAAGCTTTTTGTTTTGAAGCTGCTACAATGGTGTTCCCAACACTAACTTTTTCTTGCAACTTGTCGACTAGCCGCAACACCCGCAATGTCACTCCCACCATTAAGTTTGGAGCAGGATTTGAAGATCTCAAGGTCATCCTTGGGAAAGTCCTGTTCGTCGTAATGAAAGTCGCCGCTCGAGAAGTCCAGGAGCCGTCATTTGAGTTTAACCTGAACTGTCTTCAGGACTTTCCTTCTTGTAAGAAGGTCAAGACTATTGTCGTCATGACACCTACGAAACCTGTTATTTCCACTTCTACTAAGGGAAAGAAAATAATGATTGTTGAAGACCTAATTGAGGGATTGGTTGTCCCATCATCAGTATTCAAAATTAAATTAAGTTTAAGGACTGCACCGCTAACCCGAACCCAAAGTAGAAACCAAGACAGGAGGGTTTGGAGGGCTATTAAAGCTCAGACTCCAAAAGAGATACCTATTGAGGAAGATCCTCACCAGGATGAGTTAGGATTACCAGAGACATATCCACTTCTGCAAGGGAGTAGATTCCAACCTTTAATGGATACCAATAGGCACGAGAGTATCCATAAGATCGCAGCTACTTTACCATCACTTCATGGACATGGTGTGGAGAGAAAGAAGTCTGCTCCTATCACCCGAGTTAGTTTAATTTTTAAGAGGCTAGCTACCAAGGAGGGTTGTTCAGTTAGTGAGTTACTTAAATGAGTGGGACATGCGTTATCCCCCGTATGAAGAAAGAAACTCTAAGGGACGTCAAATTTTCCAGACGCTCTCAGAAGTCAACTAAACATTCACCTGCTTGCATTCTTATCTGGTTCCGTTTGGGGAGCAGAGCTGATACCACCATTGTTGCTACTGATTCCATCATTGCTAGATTCGCAGGCCGTCGATTAGTGGAGTCACATTTGGGTCCAAGAAATCTACCAATCACCCACTATAAAGATGTTCTTAAGGTTCCAAAGGAAAAGATAAAACTGTTACACAGTGTTGTATCTGGTCTGCTGACATACCGATGTTCCTCCTAAGATACTCTGTCTGAAGGCATCACTGTTAAAGGAAAAGGTATGGATAGCCAAGTTTGTTGTACCGATATGGCTTAGTAAGCTAGCAAGGAAAGATCATGGAATGAAGTAAGGGTCCAAAGTATCTGACATTGTCATAATTCCCAGCTAGATGGAGGAACAAGTGGAGGAGGTCCAACAGAGT
>NW_018220628.1:0-328 GCF_001263595.1 Phalaenopsis equestris
GATTCGGCGCAGGATCACCAAAGTCTTATCAGGAACTAAGGGTTGTACAGGCAGAGAATTCTGAGAAGATTGATCAATTATCATAGCCATGTCATTTTCATCTTCAAATGATGGGAATCTTTCAGTTGGATCCAAAGGTTTCCAAGGTAGCAACACCTTATAGCATTTCCCAGTTTTCATAGGATACTTGGGACTGACTGCAAAGGGAGAAAATTGTTGAAGGTTGAGAAAATTGTTGAAGGGTGTTCAATCCCATAAGTTGATCCGTGAACGATTAGGCCTAAGACTGACTTCACAATTATAGATCCAATATCTATCGGCAGTCCCC
>NW_018220628.1:529-929 GCF_001263595.1 Phalaenopsis equestris
GGGACGAAATTGGAATAGTGGCAGACAGGAACATTCTCTATCATATATAACTCGTTGATTCTTGAAGGAGTGAAAGTAATCCATCTCCCTCGCAAATAAACAACTCCTTGGTTAATTCCATGTAAATGTGCATAAAATTCTTTTACCACAGGAACTACCACGGCGGCAGTAGTGTAGCACAACACTTCTCATCTTCGCTGCACTATCGTTTCTTCAATATCCGTCGTAAGATTATTCAATCCGCAATTCACGAATCCTCGTTCTTTGATTAATATTTTCTTCGTCAGTAACTTGTTGAAGATTTGTAACTTGTTGAAGATTTGGCAGCTTGTTGAAGATTCGCTGCGCCTCCGCACTACTGAACTTTCGCCGATTGAAAACTCACATTCTGAGATTATCA
>NW_018220629.1:0-225 GCF_001263595.1 Phalaenopsis equestris
TTCTGCGAAAATGAGGGTGGCTGGTGGCTACTCTTGGACAACCTTCTTCACTGGTCATTTGGTTTTGGGTTTTGGGTGTAAGAAGGTTCTTGATCCTTGGTGCTTCTCTTGGCTACCTTATTGTTGCTTTTATTGCTTTCCGGGCTCACTGCTTTTTGTATTTGAAGTTACTGTTTCATTGTTTTAGTGATTTTGAGTGTTTGTCTTGGAGGATTCCTACTGGGC
>NW_018220630.1:0-2123 GCF_001263595.1 Phalaenopsis equestris
AAACATAACGTGTCTGTCTGTCGGCATGTTCTTGTTCATGTATTCATTTGAAAGTAGGAAGATTTACATACAAAACACTTAATTCCTATGTATTTAGATATCTAACACCTAAACTTCAGTTTTTAAAGTTAAAAGTAGTGGTATTTTTGTTGTGATATGAAAGATTTGGTTGGTATAAATGTATAAAGTAAAATTTAAGTGTTAGATATGTCAATACATAAGAATTACGCGGTATGTTTGTAAATGTCACTTGAAAGTGAAGCATAAATTGTTTGCTTTCAGTTTTCATAGTTATAAATAAGGCTCTTAGCTTCATCCATATAAAAAAGAAAAAAATAAAACATCCTTTAGTAATTTTCGTGCTACATCCCTTAGCAATGAAAGCTTCGTGTTTCTACCAATTACATCTTTAACTCAAAACTAAAAGCCAATTATAGAATTCCACTCAATATTGAAGCTGAAAATAAAAAATTATTCAAAAGAAATGTTTATATATATAATAACATATAATAAAAATAAAGTTGATAAAAATCACATGCCATTGCAAACATCTTTATGTCTCTTCCGCATGCAACATCCTGAATGAATGCTAAGAACATGTTGACTTGTGCACCTACAGAAACAGCAGCATTCACAAAATACTCATTTGGCAAGACAAGCCGAGGAACTTCGGATGCAGACCTGCAAATATAAGAAATTAGAAACTCTTAGGGGTCGTTTCGGATCACCTTTGAATTTTTATTTTCGACCTTTTGTTTTTATTTTGTTTTGTTTATGTTTTGATTTCACCTTTGAATTTTTATTTTCGACCTTTAGTTTTTATTTTGTTTTGTTTATGTTTTGATTTGAAACTAAATATGTTTGGCTATTTGATTAAAGTAAGATTGTTTTTTTTAAAAACAAAAGAAAAAAAAAACAAAATTGATCTCAAACAAACAGGTCAAAGTCTACATTCAAATTAAACAAACTCACCGATTAATTATGCCGGATGCATTAGACCAAACAAACTGAACAACCATTCCAATAACAAGAGCGAAGCATATAATAGTGAGAAAATGGTAATCAAGCCATTCAAAGAAAACCCATACAAGTGTTGCGCCAACCAAGACGCTAGAAGATATCTTCTTATCTCTCCACAAAAACAAATCAGCAGCTGCAAACAGCACACAACAAATTTAAAATAAAGGAAGATTTACATATATGAACCACTCAATTCCTACCTAAACTCCAATTATTACATACATACCAGACCGTAGCTATGAATGAAAAAGGTGTATTTCACTCTTTAAAAGTTAGAATAGTGTCATTTTTTATGTGATAAGAAGGATTTGGGTGTTATAAATGCAAAAAGCAACATTTTCGGTGTTAAATACACAAATTTGTGGGAATTGGTTGGTATGTATGTAAACGTCCCTAAAATAAAATATATCGAACACCAAAAACATCTCTTTTACACTCCAAATTGAATAGGAAGGTCAGACTTCTTTCATAAAGAAGAACAGAAAGCTTTCACAAACAATACATTTTCCGCCACCCAAAATATGATGAACGGACTTCTGGCGCCCAAATTGCTTGTTTAGCTTGCTATTTAACTTATCGGAGACCGAAGAGCCCTCATTGAAGAATCCGCCAGACTTCTGCTTTGGCACAGCATCAGCAATGGTTTCTATTATGTTGTCCAAAATATTCTCCCCAGACCTCTTATGATCATGCATTTTGTTCTCTCGCCAAATACCAAGTGATCTCTGAGCAAAAAAAAAGGAAAAAAAAACACTATTTTAAGTAGACAATTCAATGATGCATTTTATTTAGAAACATCCCAGAATAATTAAGTTAGGTTTAATGTTATGAGATAAAAATGTCATAGAGATATAAAGCCACTAAGATCGAGCAATCATACAAAGAATTCATCGGAAGAACAGACATCGCATCTATAATAACCTGAAAACAACAGGAAAATAAAAACCCTAATTTCTATTTCAGCTGACACCAATCTCAATAACAGCTACACCGAGAACGAAGAAGAATAGGGACTCATTACCTTTTTCTTACTTCACCTGAGCTTCGAAATTCGCCGGCGGCTGCTGTGAGGCTGGGCAGACGGCCTTTAGAGGCCGGTGGCC
>NW_018220631.1:0-675 GCF_001263595.1 Phalaenopsis equestris
AATTAACAATTAAATATTTTGTCATAACAGATTCTCGTCAAATCAAAATAGTGGATCGGCCTTCACTTTCCTCAACAATTCTCCCACTTGGAGACTGAGACACTAGCTGCACCATCCACTGATCGCACTGCCCTTTTCCTCAAACGTGATATCCTCCACCTCTGCAACTCAAAGCCTCTATCTTCACGCTAGAAGGCCAACTGAAGTCGACCACAACTTCAGTTTCTCAAAAGTGACCCCCTTAGTCAACATATCAGCAGAGTTCTTACTTTCACAAATTTTTTTAAGTAGCAGTTGTTCGTCGTCTAACAAAGATCGAATGAAGTTACATGATCTAAATGTGCTTGGTTCTGGATTGAAAAGTTGGATTCTTGACAAGAAATATGACGCTTTAACTATCACTGTGGAGAGTGTCTTTCTGAGCCTCTTACCCAATTCTTCCAGAAAGCTCTGCAGCAATACCACCAAGAGTATAAACATAATCTATCATACTCTTCCTACTGTCACTGTCTCCAGTTAAATCTGCATCAACATAGCCCTGTACCTCCAGACTCTTTCCTGAAAAACACAAACGATTTTCTGAAGAGCCTCTTAGGTATCTTAAGATCCACTTTATAGCTTCTTAATGTTCCTTCTTTGGATTACTCATGTATTTGCTCACGACTCTCACTGCAT
>NW_018220632.1:0-482 GCF_001263595.1 Phalaenopsis equestris
CCCAATTTTTTATATGTTATAGCCTCTGTCTAGGTTCACAATTTGAATATTTTTCCAAAGATACAGGAAATCTTTAGACAGAGATATTAATTTTCTAAGTTTTTATGCATTTTCTATTCAAATAATTATAGAAAATTGTATGTAGCTTAGAAAATTTTACAAAAATTCATGTAAGTTCCCTATAGCTAGTGTAGTCTTAGGCAATAATTTCATGATTTTTAAGAATCAAAATATTACTGTTTTGAGCAAACCTTAATTTTCTTAAAATATTTAATTTGAAATACACAGAGATTAAAATCACTTGATTTTTATTCTCCACTATGGCTCATGAGTCAGGAAACTCACCATAAAATTTGAAACTTAAATGATTTTTAAAATTCAAAATATAACTCCAAAAAATATGAAACTTATTATGTAACTTAGTTTTTTTAATTCTCTGATATCAGAGGGATTTAACAAAAATAAAAATATATTTAAAATAA
>NW_018220633.1:0-827 GCF_001263595.1 Phalaenopsis equestris
TACCATCTTCGCCTTGTAAAGCTCCAAATGTTGTTTTGCTTCTAGTCTTTTTTCCTTGAGACTCTCCAGTTCTTCAAGTCTGAGTTTTGCACTTTCTTTTGTTGTGAGTTGATTGGGAACAACGACTCTGAGAGATGGCGTCTGAATTTTTAGCGGTAACACGGCTTCAGCTCCGTACACGAGCATATAGGGTGTACATTGATTGGGAGTCCTAAAAGTTGTCTAGTAGGCCCACAAGGCTTCTAATAGTTTGTTGTGCCAATCCCTTTTGTTTTCATCCAGCATTTTCTTCAAAATTTGTGCCAGTGTTTTGTTAAAAGCCTCAACCAGACCATTTTCTCTGGGATAGTAAATAGTAGAGTATCTCCAATCTATCCCATGTCTTTTAGCAAAATTGTTGATCTTTGTGCTTCTGAAAGCTGTCCCGTTGTCAGAAATTATTCTCTGCGGTACTCTGAAATGGTAGATGATTTGGCTTTTCAAAAATTAAAGGACCTGATGTGTCGTAACCGCACGTAACGGTACTACCTCTGCCCGTTTGGAGAAATAATCTGTAGCGGCACGTATAAACATGTATCCTTTAGAAGATGGAGGGTCTATCAGACCTATTATGTCCATGCCCAAACATTTGAATGGCCATAAGGCAATATTTGGGTGCAGCACATTCGGAGACTGGTGTAAGACCAACCGCATGCACTTGACATTGGTGACATTTTTCTGGCTGTATCCATGCAATTGGACATCATTGCTGGCCAATAATATCCGAGTGTTTTGATCTTCATTTTCATTTTGGCCGTGACTGGTGAGCGCCACACAATCCAGCATGT
>NW_018220633.1:865-3447 GCF_001263595.1 Phalaenopsis equestris
GAAGTCGATCCGAGACAAGACTCGTCTTCCTTGCACTGTGACTTCAATGGAATCCTCCAGGGGACATGCCATTTCCTTAGCAAGTTTTGCTAGAGCTTCAGCATGGGCATTATCTCCCCTAGGAATCCGATAGAAAATCACATCAGGAATCTGCTCCAGGAGCTTCATCGTGTACTGATGGTATTCTGCTAACCTTGGTTTCAGAATTTTGTATTGTCTGATGACTTGCTGAATGACGAGTTAGGAGTCGCCATAGATGGTAATGTTTGTTATATCCATTGAGATTGCCACTTCGAATCCGGTGATTAAAGCTTCATATTTTGTTTTATTGTTGGTGCACGGCTCTGTCCGGTGGTATGAGAACCTTAACACACCCTTGTTTAGCGTGATAAAGATCAAACCAATCCCTACTTTGCCTAGTATAAATGTGCCTGATCCTTTGTCTTTTTTGGCTGACGAAGCGTCATCGAAGTACATTTGCCAGCGTTATGCACTGGAGAATTTCATTTGTAGTATTTTCTCATCTGGTAACTCGTCATTGAGAGAGGACCCAACTGACAATGGGTGTGCAGCGAAAGTCTACTAGTATTTATCCCTTGATAGCACGTAGGGGAACAAAAGTTATATCAAATTGCAATAAGATCATTAACCATCTTGCTAAACATCAGGAGAGTATTGGTCGGGTCATCATATATTGCAATGGATTAACCTTCGAGTTTAGGGTAATCTTATGAGAAAACATGTAATATCTAAGATTTTGAGCAGCCAAACAATGTTTCTCGATAGTTGGATACCTTATCTCGCTGGAATTCAATGACGACTTAAGTAATAAAGACCATTCTCTCTAGAGTGAATTTTTGTTACTTTCATCATTGACTTGGGCTAAGAGGGCTCCAAGAGAGTCATTTAAAGCCGCGACATAAAGTATCAATGGTTTGTCTGGGATAGGGGCTCCTAAGATAGGAGGTGTCATTAAATATTTTTTGACATCCTCAAAGGGCCGCTGGCATTTCTCTTCCCAAATAAATTTGGCGTCCTTTTTAACTAATGCCGAGAAAGGCTGACACCTACCTAAGAGATTAGAAATAAAGCGCCTCAGATATGCCAACTTTCCCTAGAACGAACGTAGTTATTTCAAAGTTTTAGGAGGAGGCATTTCCAAGATAGCTTTAATTTTATTCGGGTTGATCTCGATTCTCAGATGACGGACAACGAATCCCAAAAATTTCCCGGAGGTAACGCCAAAGGTCATATCATCATAACCGTTTAAACACAATCCTCAAATTGTACAAATGATCTATTTTTTGTTTACTTTTGATGGCCAAATCATCTACGTAGCATTCTACTTGGTTGTGAATGAGGTCGTCAAAAATCTTTGTCATTACACTCTGATATGTTGCTCCGGCATTCTTTAAGCCAAACGACCTTACTATGTAGCAGAAAATTCCCATCGGTGCTCTGAAAGATGTAAATACTGTATCTTCGGAAGCCATCTTGATTTGGTTGTATCTTGATGATCCATCCAAGAAGGATAAAATTGTGTGTTGAAGCAATATCTACCATCATTTTTGGTATTGGTAGAGGAAACTCATCTTTTGGACATGCCTTGTTCAAATCTCTGAAGTTGACACAAACATGGATCTGTCTACTTTTCTTCTTAACTAGTACAATGTTAGCTAACCACGAGGGGTATTGTTCCTCTTCCACAAAGTTGGCGTCTATTAATTTCTTCACCTCGGTGATGACTTGTTGTTCTATTTTGAGGCGCATTCTCCTGGGAGCTTGTTTTATTGGGGTTATATTCTTGTCCACCCCGAGTTTATGGACTGCAACTTCTGTGGACAGTCCTGACATTTCATTGTAACACTAAGGACTTCCTTGACCTCTAAACTCTTGACCTTTTGAGGGAGAATCAGAGTGAGGGTCATAGTATTCACATAGTGGTTTATCCGATCATACATTATTTCATATTCATTTTTCCTTGTATCTTCTAAGGATATATCTTACTATGATTTCTTTCATCTTGTCATCAATATCTCGTCTTCAGAACTATCTTCATCACCAATGTTGATAGTTGGCCTAGTTCGTTCAACGATTAAATTGATCATTCCTCGTCCACGTCCCCAGCCTCAACCTCGGTTGCGCAAACTAAAAGAACCTTCTCCAACTCATTGTAAGGGAGTGGTGGAAGATTGTTGAAGCGGAGTTGAATGGCCTCCTCTTTGTAATTTTTCTGAATCTTCATCTTTGTTTGTGATAACTTCACGAGAGAAAACAATCCTATTTGGAGGTGCGTAGTAGGCAGCATCTTCGTGGATACCAACTTCATGCACTGAAAATGGTTGTAGGTCTCCTTTGATGTAATTTTCTTGTTAATCTTTGCAGTATTTGATGCACTGGTGTAGAGATGATATAACCATATTGTGTTCATGAATCCATGGTCGATCCAGTAGAGCGTTAAAAGAGGTCTCAACGTTGATTATATGAAATTTAGCGGTTGTCACGAGTTCTCCAACCTTCATAGGTAATGTAATTGATCCAAGAGCCCTTTCTCCCTTTTGGTTGAATCCTCTTAACATCAT